>NC_059192.1:11277042-11554542 GCF_020615455.1 Coregonus clupeaformis | reverse complement strand
GAGGCTGTGGAGGGATTCTAGTTGTGGATCTAAAAGAAAACATGAATCATCTGCGTACAATGACACCTTTGTTTTTAAGCCCTGTATTTCTAATCCTCTGATATTATTATTGGATCTGATTTTAATAGCTAACATCTCGATGGCCACAATAAATAGATATGCCGATAGTGGACAACCTTGTTTCACTCCTCTTGACAGTTTAAAACTTTCTGAGAAATAGCCATTATTTACTATTTTACACATAGGGTTACTATACATGATTTTGACCCATTTTATAAGAGATTCTCCAAAATTGAAATGCTCCAGGCATTTATATATAAATTCCAGTCGAACTTTATCAAATGCCTTTTCGAAGTCTGCTATGAATAGCAGGCCTGGTTTCCCATATTTTTCATAGTGTTCTATTGTTTCCAATACTTGCCTTATATTATCTCCAATGTATCTTCCATGTAAAAAACCTGTCTGATTAGAATGAATAATATCCGACAATACCTTTTTAATTCTATGCGCTATACATTTTGCTAGGATTTTTGCATCACAACACTGAAGTGTAAGTGGCCTCCAATTTTGTAAATGGACTGGATCTTTATATTTTCCACTTGTATCCTGTTTCAGTAATAATGAGATCAGACCTTCTTCTTGAGTGTCAGATAATCTACCATTTACATAGGAGTGGTTAAAACATGCTAATAACGGTCCTCTTAGTATATCAAAAAAGGTTTGGTATACCTCGATTGGTATGCCATCCAACCCTGGAGTTTTCCCGGACTTAAAGCCTTTAATTGCATCCAGAAGTTCCTCCTCTGTAATTTCACCTTCACATGAGTCTTTCTGTGTGGCTGTTAATTTGACATTATCAATAGAAAAAAAATCTCTACAATTAGCTTCAGTTAGAGGAGATGGAGGCGACTGAAAAGAAAACATATGCTTAAAATACTTTGTTTCTTCCTTCAAAATATCATTAGGTGAATTATGGGTGACTCCGTCAATTGTAACCAGTTTCATTAAGTTCTTTTTGGTAGCATTCCTATGTTGAAGATTAAAAAAGAATTTTGTGCATTTTTCCCCATATTCCATCCAGTTTGCTTTATTTTTATAATATATTACACTTGATCTTTCTTGAATAAGTTTTTCCATTTCTTTTTGTTTTTCCTCTAATTTATTCTGAGCCTCTATGTTACAGTTTTTATTGCCATCTATCTGTTCTGTTAGACTTTCTATTTCCTTTCTTAGTATAAACTCTTTTGACCTAAATTGCTTTTGTTTTCGAGATGAGTACTGAATTGCATGGCCTCTAAAGGCACTCTAGTCTGTGTAACAATCCAAAGGAAAGTACTCCACAGAGAAAACCCCCAAATACACTATATATACAAAGTATGTGGACATTCACATTTTAGTCATTTAGCAGATGCTTTATCCAGAGCGACTTACAGTTAGTGAGTGCATACATTTTCATACTGGCCCCCCATGGGAAACGAACCCACAACCCTGGCGTTGCAAGCACCATGTTCTACCAACTGAGCTACACGGGACCCCAATGTTCCCTCTAAACTGCGCCGCCGAGACTGCCACGCAGCTCCACCTGGACTGCCGAGTAGAAATATCAGCCTACAGTGAGAAGCACGAGATTGAACTTCACTTAACTTTCTACTGGTCACCTACCGGTCGAGCGTGAATGACTGGACGATCTCCAAGGCATTCCTAGTCGATCTGCAAACATTTCTGTAAAAAACCCAACGATAAAGACCTGCCCTGAGCGCCAGGTAGGCGAACTGTTGCCATTTTGAACCATTTCATGTGTCTGAAGGTACAAACTCTGCCTTCCCGGTAGTCCCAGAGAGCAAATCAAGTGCACTATAGGCCTACCGCTGGCCAATCGGATGGTTCAGATGACCGTGTCCGCAGTAATGTAGCAGGCAGAAAAGAAAGCTACAGCAAAGTTGATACTGTGAGAATTCTAAACCATGACTAGAGAGAGACTGTCAATGAATACAGCAAAGAGATGCTGTTTTTATGAGTGAGTTCATGTTTAAGTTCTTACTCAGCACTATCAACACTTTGTATTCAACACTTTTATATGCTCTTCCTATTTCCCCTCAGCGCTACAACAAACATTGCAGCAGTAATGAATGAGTAGGAACGTGTATCTATAGGCTTACCTTGTTGTTATTATTAGCGGCTTGGGTCTTTTTTTATATCGAGGAATATTTCACTTTCTCTGTTCATAGGAGTAACAACATGAATTTGTACATGAGGCAGAAATAATGCGGTGCGACTCGAGTTTCGCCATCAGCTGGAAGACGGTGTCCCTTTTTGGTCAGTGTCAGTGGAGGAAAGGGAGAGCAGAGGGATGTTGAGAGGAGGACCCGCAGTCTGCTGTTCTCTCCCTCCGCTGAGACTGACCATCAGATGCAGGCTCCATCAGCCCAGTCAAATAAAAATGTAAAGCAAATTATTTAAATAATTTATATGCTCACTCAGATGTGCTTCACAAGTAATGCAACAACGGCTCTATTACCGGTGTGATCATATATCCTACCTCAAATTTTGAAATATATATATTTTGAAATGGCCTGAACAACAATGCATTGGCAGGGCAATTCAAGCAAAGCCAACATGCGGTGATTATGTATTGGGCCTATAGCCTACTGAACAAAACTCATTGCTACAGTACTGTTTTTAATTGGTTAATGTTGCATAGGCTAAAGTTTTTAAGGAATAAAAAAATTAAAAAATAGCGGTAGATCTCAGCTTGCATTTTGACTCGAAGTGATCTTGACTCAGAAAAGGTTGGTGACCACTGTTCTAGAGTTTTCCCTGTTAACGCTAACAACATGTCCCTTTACTTTGGCAATTGTGATCGAATCAACGCAATATTAGCCACTTTCAATGCAACAAACCGGAAAAAAAATGAACTATGCAAGAGATTTTGTTGTAGGCAGAACCCATCAGAGTAGGATTCTATTATATTGACATGCACTACTCAGCCCGTACTCTATACAAACCAGCGCAGCATAACAAATCAGAGCTGCAGTAGGCCTATGTGCAAATAAACAATTGCCATATATGGATTTGTGCCATTTACTTTGAACTAGACTGTGTTTACAGCATGATTAGATGCTCTTGTTTTGAGATCAAAGGGAGAGCTGCAGGTAGCCACGTGTGCACATTTTGTTCATATCCTTTACCAGTTAGTGAGTTATTAGCCCAGTTATAGATCATTTGTAGTCAGCAATTGTGGAGTGATTGCTTCCTACAAGAGCACAAAACGTATTCATTTCTAGATGTCTTTGAAAAGCGAGTCAGATAAAGAGCTTATTTTTTGTCTTATAGGGGCAGTGTTGTATTTTGAGATGGCTTGAATAAGCAAAGTAGCCAATAGGCAGAGGGTAGCATAACTTGTCTAATTCTCTGTAATAACGGTATGGGAATAATAATGCATTTTATTTTGTAAATTGGTTTCTTGCATCAAACAACACAACAACATGTTCAGTCACCTTCTTGTCTGAAGGACAAGTGGATAAACAGGTTAATGTCCTCCATGTTTTTTTTCTCAAAAGTCTCATGGAATGTAGGCCTACATTGAACACCACACATTGGTTGCTACTGTAGGCTGAATGATAGAACAGCTATTTCCATGTTAAAATGTTATGGGATGCATTTTCTCCATTGTTTTTGATGGTAGGCAACTCTGGTAGGCCTACATTATGATCAAATAGCCACAGTAGCCTACTTGGCTACTGTTAAAACTGTAACTTAAAGCGGGTACAGCCTCAGTGTTCACAGTAAACACGCGCTGGAAGTTGCAAAGAATTTTCACAACATTCAAGTTTGCGCTCAGCACACCAGAAATGTGCTCCCTGCCCAAAAAAATTAGACGGAACATTGGTGGACACACTTTCAAATTAGTGGATTCTGCTATTTCAGCCACACCCGTTGCTGACAGGTGTATAAAATCGAGCACTCAGCCATGCAATCTCCATAGCCAAACAGTGGCAGTAGAATGGTCTTACTGAAGATCTCAGTGACTTTCAACGTGGCACCGTCATAGGAGGCCACCTTTCCAACAAGTCAGTTCATCAAATTTCTGCCCTGCTAGAGCTGCCCCAGTCAACTGTATGTGCTGTTATTGTGAAGTGGAAACGTCCAGGAGCAACAATGGCTCAGCTGCGAATTGGTAGGCCACACAAGCTCACAGAACAGGACCGCCGAGTGCTGAAGCGCGTAGCGCGTAAAAATTGTCTGTCCTCGGTTGCAACACTCACTACCGAGTTCCAAACTGCCTCTGGGAGCAACTTCAGCACATTAACTGTTCATCGGGAGCTTCATGAAATGGGTTTCCATGGCCGAGCAGCCGCACACAAGCCTAAGATCACCATTCTCAATGCCAAGCGTTGGCTGGAGTGGTGTAAAGCTCGCCGCCATTGGACTCTGGAGCAGTGGAAATCTCTGGAGTGATGAATCACGCTTCACCATCTGGCAGTCTGACAGAACTGCCAGAGAACGCCACCTGCCTCAATGCATAGTGCCAACTGTAAAGTTTGGTGGAGGAAGAATAATGGTCTGGGGCTGTTTTCATGGTTCAGGCTTCACTTAGTTCCAGTGAAGGGCAATCTATATGCTACAGCATACAATGACATTCTAGACAATTCTGTGCTTCCAACTTTGTGGCAACAGTTCGGGAAAGGCCCTTTTCTGTTTCAGCATGACAATGCCCCCGTGCAAAAAGCGAGGTCCATACAGAAATGGTTTGTCGAGATCGGTGTGGAAGAACTTGACTGACCTGCACAAAGCCCTGACCTCAACCCCATCGAACACCTTTGGGATGAATTGGAACACCGACAGTGAGCCAGGCCTAATCGTCCAAAATCAATGCCCGACCTCACCAATGCTCTTGTGGCTGAATGGAGGCAAGTCCCCGCAGTAATGTTCCAATTTCTAGTGGAAAGTCTTCCCAGAAGAGCGGAGGCTGTTATAGCAGCAAAGGGGGGACCAACTCCATATTAATGCCCATGATTTTGGAATGAGATGTTGGACAAGCAGGTGTCCATATACTTTTGGTCATGTAGTCTATTTGAGTAGGCCTTAGAAATAGCTTTCCCCACTTTGGTTTGTGGAAGTCAACAGTCCACATGACACAAAGGAAACTTATCTTGATAATCAAAAAATATCCCTTACAAGTCTTTGATAGAGTTCTCACTGACATGGAATGAGAAATATACACCGTCTCTGTTACCACTTACCACATGTAGTCAAAATGGCTTCTCTCCTTACTGACACAACCACTTCCTACTGTATGTCTCTCAAACCAGGAAGTCACTATCGGTGTGACAGGCGCGGAGCCCACAGGCTATACACATCTCAAAGAACCATGGAACCTTGTGGGTTACAACCATCCATCTGATAATACATTATTGATGATTAAGTATGGGATTCATTTGGGGTTTTTCCCAAGTCTCAAAACAGCTTACATCTATCAAGCCCGAGTGGCGCAGCGGTCTAAGACACTGCATCTCAGTGCTTGAGGCGTCACTACAGACCCCCTGGTTTGATTCCAGGCTGTATCACAACCGGCTGTGATTGGGAGTCCCATAGGGAGGCGCACAATTGGCCCAGCGTCGTCCCGGTTTGACCGGTGTAGGCCGTCATTGTAAATAAGAATTTGTTCTTAACTGACTTGCCTAGTTAAATATATAAAAAATAAAAGCCTGTCGCAGAAGCCCAGTTAGGTTGGTATATACATGAAGACCAATTTTCCAAGCTAATGTCTAATCATTATATCTGTCTTAACACTGTGGCAAACATAATTAATGACGGTCTTATCTCTCCACCAAGCCACAGAGTCCCCAAACACAACAACAACCACATACCCACCGCTTTCCTTCTAGAACAATTACACCAAACAATTAGATGTTGTCACTTATAGTGACAATTTGAGCAATTACGGAAAAACATCATATTTGAATTGTTATCATCTCTTTTCTCGCAGAGGAATAAAATAATGGTTTCCCTAATGTTGTTTTCGATGGTTAGTTCGAAGGATGTTGTTGAGAGTAGCTACTGTGAGTGTTTGGGAATATGTATGTGTAGTACGTGTCAAATTTGTGCAAATGTCTTTGTTTATGTTTCGTTTATTCCCTCTTTATTCTCTATCTCCAACCACTCCCTCTCTCCAACACACACACCCACACGTCTCGGTGGTATAGGGAGTGAATGAGTGTGTATCTGATGCCTGCCTGGTCTCCTGCACCCTCACCCTGGTGCTGCTGGCTGGCTGTGTGTATGTATGTGAGCAGAAAGCTGAGCAGAGAGCTGTGTGTCAGTGATGTGCTTCTCATACCAAACCATCTGCCTGGAGCCACAGATGAAAGACAGGGCCTGCACGGAAACCTATTGGGGTTGCCTATGCTCTGTGTGTTTGTGCGTGTACTATATTTCGTAAATATATGATCGATATTTATTTGAAAATATAGCTTTGCTGCATGCAAAATAGTTAACACTTTTTTTCTGATAGTTTGGCCCCTGTGTGTATTCTGTATGTCATTGTCATTCTATATTCAGTTTATACAGTATCATACTGTTGATTAATACAGTAAGTTACTGATAAAATTTAAAAAATGACTAACAGCAATACAAAACAATACGCACATAATCCAAAAAGTAAAAAGAAAAACAAATCAGAATGAACAATGTCAGAGTCTGGAATATACAGTATATAATGGTGTGTATATACAGTATGGACAGTATATGAGTAGAAAAGGTGTGTACATGAGCCGTTATATAGGAGCCATGACTGGATTACAGGATATACATATAAAGTGGGAAAACAGTATGTAAACATTACGGAAAGGGGATAAGTACTCAGTTGCACAACTAAATGCATTCAACTGAAATGTGTCTTCCGCATTTAACCCAACACCTCTGAATCAGAGAGGTGCAGGGGACTGCCTTAATCAAAGTCCAGGTCATCATTGCCCCGGGAGAAGTTGTTGGGGGTTAACTGCCTTGCTCAAGGGCAGAACAGCATATTTTTACACCTTGCCAGCTTGGGGATTCAAAACAGCGACCTTTCGGCTAATAGCCCAACACTCTTAACCACTAGCCTACCTGTGTTCAATTACTCTATGTGCATATGACAAAGCAGTCTCTAAGGTGCAGGGTAGAGTACAGAGTGGTAGCCGGCTAGAACAGTGACTAAGGTGCAGGGCAGGGTACTGGGCGGAGGCCAGCTAGTGGTGACTATTTAACAGTCTGGTGGCCTGGAGATAGAAGCTGAAGTCTCTCGGTCCCAGTTTTGATGCACCTGTACTGTCTCCTCCTTCTAGATGGTAGCGGGGTGAACAGGCTGTGGCTCAGGTGGCTGAGGTCGTTGATGATTTTCTGGGCCTTCCTGTGACACCGAGTGCTGTAGATGACCTGGAGGGTGGGCAGTGTGTAAATCCCATTGTGGGTTAATTATTAATTTACTGAAACTCCTATGTGACCAGGGACAATGACGGAGTATACATTGACCTTGTGAGATCACAGAGATGACACAATAGAATACAAATTAATATTGCAATGACTGCTGCGAGAGACAAAACCAGAGGAGGAATTGAGGTGAGAGAGAGAGAGAGAGAGAGAGAGAGAGAGAGAGAGAGAGAGAGAGAGAGAGAGGGTCTGGGTCTATTCACTAAGTGTGCATCGGAGAATGCGAGTGAGTGAATGTGTGTTCTGTGCCAGGAATCATGGAGAGAGGAGAGAAGGGGGTGGTGGGGATATTGAAACTGATCATCTGCCATTTATCAAGTAACGGGGGACTAAATGTACGTTTTCCTCCTCGACTGAGTGGGAAGATGAATGGTGTGCAGCCAGCCTGGCTCCGGGGGATGGAATGATAAACACAGCCTCAGGTAACACACACATACAGTGGGGAGAACAAGTATTTGATACACTGCCGATTTTGCAGGTTTTCCTACTTACAAAGCATGTAGAGGTCTGTAATTTTTATCATAGGTACACTTCAACTGTGAGAGACGGAATCTAAAACAAAAATCCAGAAAATCACATTGTATGATTTTTAAGTAATTAATTTGCATTTTATTGCATGACATATGTATTTGATACATCAGAAAAGCAGAACTTAATATTTGGTACAGAAACCTTTGTTTGCAATTACAGAGATCATACGTTTCCTGTAGGTTTTGACCAGGTTTGCACACACTGCAGCAGGGATTTTGGCCCACTCCTCCATACAGACCTCTCCAGATCCTTCAGGTTTCGGGGCTGTCGCTGGGCAATACGGACTTTCAGCTCCCTCCAAAGATTTTCTATTGGGTTCAGGTCTGGAGACTGGCTAGGAGCCACTCCTTAGTTGCCCTGGCTGTGTGTTTCGGGTCGTTGTCATGCTGGAAGACCCAGCCACGACCCATCTTCAATGCTCTTACTGAGGGAAGGAGGTTGTTTGCCAAGATCTCGCGATACATGGCCCCATTTATCCTCCCCTCAATACGGTGCAGTCGTCCTGTCCCCTTTGCAGAAAAGCATCCCCAAAGAATGATGTTTCCACCTCCATGCTTCACAGTTGGGATGGTGTTCTTGGGGTTGTACTCATCCTACTTCTTCCTCCAAACACAGCGAGTGGAGTTTAGACCAAAAAGCTCTATTTTTGTCTTATCAGACCACATGACCTTCTCCCATTCCTCCTCTGGATCATCCAGATGGTCATTGGCAAACTTCAGATGGGCCTGGACATGCGCTGGCTTGAGCAGGGGGACCTTGCGTGCGCTGCAGGATTTTAATCCATGACGGCGTAGTGTGTTACTAATGGTTTTCTTTGAGACTGTGGTCCCAGCTCTCTTCAGGTCATTGACCAGGTCCTGCCGTGTAGTTCTGGGCTGATCCCTCACCTTCCTCATGATCATTGATGCCCCACGAGGTGAGATCTTGCATGGAGCCCCAGACCGAGGGTGATTGACCGTCATCTTGAACTTCTTCCATTTTCTAATAATTGCGCCAACAGTTGTTGCATTCTCACCAAGCTGCTTGCCTATTGTCCTGTAGCCCATCCCAGCCTTGTGCAGGTCTACAATTTTATCCCTGATGTCCTTCCACAGCTCTCTGGTCTTGGCCATTGTGGAGAGGTTGGAGTCTGTTTGATTGAGTGTGTGGACAGGTGTCTTTTATACAGGTAACGAGTTCAAACAGGTGCAGTTAATACAGGTAATGAGTGGAGAACAGGAGGGCTTCTTAAAGAAAAACTAACAGGTCTGTGAGAGCCGGAATTCTTACTGGTTGGTAGGTGATCAAATACTTAAGTCATGCAATAACATGCAAATTAATTACTTAAAAATCATACAAAGTGATTTTCTGGATTTTTGTTTTAGATTCCGTCTCTCACAGTTGAAGTGTACCTATGATAAAAAATTACAGACCTCTCCATGCTTTGTAAGTAGGAAAACCTGCAAAATCGGCAGTGTATCAAATACTTGTTCTCCCCACTGTATATATACACACAGGCACACGCGCACACACACACAAACACACACACACACACACACACACACACAACCCCCTCCATCTTGGGAAACAGGTCCAGGGAGAGGGACTGGTTTCCTGGGTTGAGACATGCCCCTCTGGCCCCTCTCTGGTTCTGGTTGGCTGGGATGGTGATAACGACAGGCTAGCTGGACGCATGTCCTTCACAAGACATAAATAATTACACACACACATACACACACACACACAGACACAAATGTGCGGGAACATAGAGTGCACTGTATAAAACATTTCCTGTAAAATGTACAGTAATTTACTGGCAGAAATTGCCCAGTAGTTACGGTAATTTATTTTACAGTATAGCTACTGTAAACCTTTTTTTTCCCATTTAAAAAAAATCCATTTTAAAGTACACAAATTGTTACTGTAATCTAACTTACAGTATATTACTGGAATTACCCGTGCAGCTACATATTACCCAGTGTTCATTGCAAGTTTACATTTTTACATTTACATTTTGGTCATTTAGCAGATGCTCTTGTCCCTAGCAACTTACAGTATTTGTATTTAATATTGTATTGATATTGCCAAGGCAGCAGCTACTCTTCCCGGGGTCCAAACACATTAAGGCACTTACATTACATATAAAACAAAAGTTAAAACAGTACATCATATAACACTATTACACCACTACATACCTATAATACAAAATGAATAATACCACGATACAACAATATTACAATGTGCGTGTGTGTAGAGTGTGTGTGCTAGCGTGTGTGTGCGTATGCATGTGTCTGTGCCTGTGTGTCTGTGCCTGTGTGTGTGTGTGTGTGTCTCTTCACAGTCCCCACTGTTCCATAAGATGTATTTTCATCTGATTTTTTATCTGATTCTACTGCTTGCATCAGTTACCTGATGTGGAATAGAGTTCCATGTAGTCATGGCTCTATGTAGTAATGTGCGCCTCCCATAGTCTGTTCTAGACTTGGGGATTGTGAAGAGACATGTGGTGGCATGTCTTGTGGGGTATGCATGGGTTTCCGAGCTGTGTGATAGTAGTTTAAACAGTACATTCAGCTTGTCAACTCTTCTAACAAAAACCAGTAGTGATGAAGTCAATCTCTCCTCCACTTTGAGTCATGAGAGATTGACATGCATATAATTCATGTTAGCACCCCGTGTACATTTAAGGGCCAGCAGTGCTGCCGTATTTTGAGCCAATTGTAATTTTCATAAGTCCCTCTTTGTGGCACCTGACCACACGACTGAACAGTAGTCCAGGTGCGATAAAACTAGAGCCTGTACGTGTTACGCCCCTGAAAAAGAGGAGAAATAATCACGAAAGTGACACAGTTATGTTTCCTCACTGAAAACTTTAGTGTAATCTTTTTACAAAAATATATAACCCCACATGACTTACTTTCTTTGTTTTTGCTTTCCGTGGGTGGTCAGGTATTTTCTCTGAATCTGCTTTCAGGAGGTCATACAGACAGCTGGCCCTCCTAGAAAAGTCTTTGATGTACTGTCTGTAGTAAGTGAGTAAACCAAGCATTTTTCTGAGCTGGCCCACAGTCTGTGGTCTGATCTCTTTCAATGCTCTTACTGCTTCAAAATCGGCTGGGTCAACTTTGCTGCCGTCTGCAGACACTATTCTGCCCAAATAACGGACCTGGGGTTTAAAGAGATCACACTTACTTGGCTTGAGTTTGATGCCATACTCTCTGAGACGCTGCAAAACCTTTTGCACATCATTCACATGGCTGTCGAAAGTTTTACTGAAAACTAGCGTGTCGTCCAGATAAGGAATGCAGATGTTGTCCCGGAGCCCTTCCAAACATTCCTCCATACAACGCTGAAAAGCTGCAGGAGCGTTCATGAGGCCGAATGGGGTCACAAATGCTGTCAGTGATCTGCTTTCTTCAGAGATGAACCCTTGGTGATATGCTTTTCCCTGATCTAAAAGGGAGAACCAGGAATTACCACCTAAACTGTCCATGATGTCCTGGACCCGAGGGATGGGCTGGCGGTCGGGATGTGTCTTTCTGTTCAGGTCTCTGTAATCTATACACAACCGGAGGGTCCCGTCCTTCTTCCTAACGCACACGACAGGTGAAGAATATGAAGAGTTTGACTTCCTAACCCAACCCTGGGCTATGAGGTCATGAAGGTAACCCTTCATCTCCTGATACAGTGGCCTGGGCACTGACATGTATGTGCGCTTGACTGGTTCAGAGTCCTTTAGAGAAATAGTCATTTTCAATCGTTCAATGCAGCCAATGTCATTGTCTGATCAGGAGTGACACTCTTCTCTAAGCATTTTCCTAACAACCTCTCTCTGTTCTTCGGTTAGGTGACTTAAACCTACTGGTGGATCCCACTGTTCAGTAGCAGTACATGGGGTTTGAACACTGGTGTGATTCACTGTGGCTGGGGTGACAGCTTTTTCAAAGACTTGGGCAGGTAACACAGTCATAATGGTTTGTACTGTACCGATTATGGTGCGTCCTAGCAGGGCAATGTCGTGGTCAGTGGGGTTAGAGACATCAAGCATAACAACTGGAAAAACACCTTTCTTAACTCTGACTAGTGTGTCAAAGAACTCAAGTTAATCTGGCCACTGCGGGTTCAGGTCTGGCTGGAAAAGCATTGTCATGTCATCTTTGAAAGGCTGGGAAGCTACACGGCACTCAATCTGAATGCTACTGTGTTTTGGTACAGCAACCTTCTCTTTCTTGGTTTTCACTGCGTATTCATCTGTCTGTTCTGCGCTAACAGCCTGTATAAAAGCCCTCACCTTATTTCTTTTGAGGCTTGGGAAAGCTTTTTTTACTGTACTGTACCGTTTAGTCTTTTCGGTCCTTGTCAGGATGTGCTCAATAACATTGAAACCTATGATGGGATGAGATAGATGACAGCCTTTCATTACCAGCACTGGGATGATCAGTTCCTTCGTTTGGTCAGTTTCAGAGGCTAGCCGAAAAGTTGTTTCAATCCATCCCAGGTACGGCATTTCAGTCCCATTTGCTGCCGTCAATCTTAGATCATCAGGTGAGTCCAGAATTTCTGAAACATCCCTCAGCCTTGCGTTTGGGAGAGATTCCGCTTTCCATCGTTCATCAATGACCGATAACTGAGAGCCTGTGTCCCATAGAGCTTGGAGGTGGTGGCGATTCAGGTGACACTCAACAAGGCACTGTCTACCGACTAGCGAGGTGACCTTATGGGGGTGGCAACCTTGAGCTAGGGATAGTAAAGAGTGGGCATTTTCTTCTGTACAGGAAAGCTTTTCACAGGTAGAGTCAATTTTCAGGTGAGTGCATTTTTCCTTATGTTTAGTCCAATGTTGGTTTTGACATCCTTTGGAACAGTACAGTGTCTCTTTACATGATGAACATTGTTTCAGGTTCTCAAATGACTCTTCTCTGGCACAATTTGCACATTTCTGGGACTTTTTGGTAGCTACGGTTAACACTTGTCCCTCAGCGGTAACCCTTCCCGTTTAAAGGGGCCTCTTTTGATGGTCTGACTCCCGGATTTTACATCCAGCTTGAAAATGTTCTCCACTCCCACATCGGAAGCAGTGTGTGCAGCGTGCATCTGTTCTGGCCTGCTGGCAGACAAAACACCTCCTTGGAGCTTGAGCAGAGCGGTTGGTATACAGGTTAGGTGCATATTGATACTGCGCAGGGTCAGGTGCTTGGGGCTGACTGTAGTTGCTGTAATACTGCTGCTGGGAAACAGGTGGCTGGGGGTCCCTATCTGGCCTCCTAACTGGAAGTGGGGCATGGGCATAAGGCGATGACTGAAACATAGGCTGCTGTAATGTCTCCTTAATCTGAGCAATCGCTGCACTGAGACCTTTTAGGGAAGCTACACCTGTCTTAAGTTCAGCTAACTCTGTTAACAGTTCTGCGGGTATCTTAGCCTTTGCTTCCTTCACAGGACACTTTGCAGATGGCGTATCTTCTAACTGGACTACACTTACAGTTGTAGCAGGCTGTGTGGCATTAAAACGCTTTTTGTTTCGTCTTTCTATCTCATTAGCACAAGCAATGTTAAGCTTCTCTAGCAAAACCTCATCTGATGTTTCGCTATCAAGCAGGAGAGGCTGCATGTCTATCCTGATACTGTCACTCTGGAGACCGGTAAGGACTGTGTGTAAACACATGCGCTGGACTAGAGCAGGGTCATACTTAAGCCCTGATTCTGACTCCTGGGACGCAAATAGTACTTTCTGCCTCAAATCTAAGACGCGCATCAGGAAGCTTTGAGGGGTCTCCTTGCTATGCTGTGCTTCTGAAGCTAGCTGTTTGTAAAGCTCTGTTGCACTCTTCTCTTGGAAGTGGGAACGCAGGATGCATCTAAGTGTGGGAAGAGTTAGCTGGGGTTTACCTTCCAAGTAGCTGCGTAGCTGTGAGCCTGGAGAAATAGCCCTGATTACTGCGTCTACTATTTCTACCTCAGGATAGCCTCTGTTAAGTCCATTCTCAATCTGATGGGCAAGGCTGGAAAAAGTCAGTTTATCTTTCTGGCCTGGTTCACCTATCTGACCAGAAATGTTTAACTCCTTGCGCCAGTATGAGCCGGGCTGTGCACTGGGTGAGAGCTGCATGCTCCTCTGAAGATGGGCAGGGGGTTGGGGCTGGCGCAGAGAATCACTGGCTTTGTCTGCAGTACTCTGCTCAGTTCCCACCCCTTGTTGTGGGGTTACAGTTCTCAGTCCCTCTATTCTGTGATGTGTTCTGGCTGTTTCAATATCATGGTCAGTTTGCCCTGTCTTGCTATCTATGCCACTGATCATCTCTGTAATTTTGTCTTTAAGTAGCAATAATTCTGACATGCCGCTATCTTCTAACTCTGCAACTTCCTCTCTTTCAAGGAACATCATAATGTGAGTCATCAATGATATGCGGGATTTGTCTTGAACAACTCTTCTCTGTTCGCCTGATATGTCAAGGAAATCACATACGTCTAGTAACTTGTCTTTAGTCAGGGTGTGCAATTCTCCTACTACCTCTTCCTGTAGTTCTTCCAAGGCGGTTGTCATGTTGACAGGACAGGAGGAACCTTTACTGTGCAGGAGTTGACTCTGAATTAGATGGTCCTTACTGTCTCTGATGGTCTCTCAACGGCCTCAGTTGACACGTACTTAACCCCCAACTTCCAGCTCCCCTCGAACAGCAACACTTTCCTCACTGCAGCCTGCCTGGGTTGTTATGTAGGGATTTAGCTGGCTCGGAATTCAGCGACCAGGATGTGGAAGCCGGACATCTGAGCAGCAATCTCAGCGGAGCCTCCAAAATGTTACGCCCCTGAAAAAGGGGAGAAATAATCACGAAAGTGACGCAGTTATGTTTCCTCACTGAAAACTTTAGTGTAATCTTTTTACAAAAATACCACATTTTACAGAACAACAGATCTACAGGAACCAGAGTTTTGTAGGGTACAAAGCTTATTCAAGTCACAACAGCATAAACTGTAATTCACTAAAACATATACAAATGTTTCAATATAACTGTCAAACATAAAGTAGCTTTAGCTCAGTAACCCATAACTACATTTCTCAACCATGTCAACAAAGTATTCGAAACACATTATACAAATAACCCCAAAATATATTATTAACAGCGCACATGTTCATTCACAATTAGCATAAAATGGCAGCTACTCTCAATACGAAGCTATTTCGCTGCAACCAAGCAGATTTCACTCACACACGCACCTAGTACTCCCTTCAACTTAACTCTAACTTACTCAAGATGTTACTAACACATACCTTAAACTCTCTTGACATGTTAGCAAGTTATTACATTCAAATTAACTCGTTTTATCAATAACGTACCTGAAAAAGGGGAGAAATAATCACGAAAGTGACGCAGTTGTTTCCTCACTGAAACTTTAGTATATTGAGGAAAAAGACCGCGATTTCCCCAGAAAGTTGGGTGGAGACCAGAGCAATCGATCTCAGGCTCATAGATTAAGAGCATTTAGTAGATCACAGATTAACACTTTTACCCTTAAATTAGGCACCACAAAATAAAGTAGTCAATATAACGTTTACACATTCCTCTTACAATATTTACCCTTTTACACTTGACGGATTTTAACACATTTATGAATTTTATCAATCTCTATGAACTAGTACTGGATGCATGATCTTTTTAACCTTAGATATTTTAAGATCCTTACATACCATGAACTTACTAATACTTTTTAGTGTATAACAGGCTATGAATATGTCCTTTAACCTGTCACATACGACCCGCCTTGTTGATAGTGTTGTTAAGAAGGCAGAGCAGCGCTTAATTATGGACAGACTTCTCCCCATCTTAGCTACTGTTGTATCAATATGTTTTGACCATGACAGTTTACAATCCAAGGTTACTCCAAGCAGTGCACTCTACCAAGGTTGATAAAAAAATTATAAAGAAACATTTCACATTCATAGCAAGTATAGAGTTTCTGTAACCGTTACTGAAAATGCTGTTGTAGTTAAGGATACTGTACATTGGTCTTCAAAATAATAACAAGATATATTATGATATATCTTTGACTATACAGTGCCTTGCAAAAGTATTCATCCCCCTTGGTGTTTTTCCTATTTTGTTACATTACAACCTGTAATTTAAATTGATTTTTATTTGGATTTCATGTAATGGACATACACAAAATAGTCAAAATTGGTGAAGTGAAATGAAAAAAATAACTAGTTTTTAAAAAATCTAAAAAAAAAAATATGGAAAAGTGGTGTGTGCATATGTATTCATCCCCTTTGATATGAAGCCCTTAAATAAGATCTGGTGCAACCAATTACCTTCAGAAGTCACATAATTAGTTAAATAAAGTCTACCTGTGTGCAATCTAAGTGTCACATGATCTGTCACATGATCTCAGTATCAGTGGCGGCTCCTGAAAAAATTCTCAGGAGGGGCAATTTTTCTGATGATTTAGGTGACCTACACACATTTAAAAAAAAGATATGTCCAGCAACAACATGAAGACAGGGGCAGCATATAAGTCAATACCAGAAGCATTTATTGACTGATCTCAAAAGTGTTGGCTTACCAGGGTTGGTGGAGCCCTCAGTTTCATCTTTGCCTCGCAAGCTAACTCAAACACTCCGCAAAACTTCACACACTGGATTAGCCGGCTGAGGATGTGGCGGTTCTTGCTAATGTCGTAGTAAATATATTTGTTATAGTGAATATGGAATATGATATGTTGAGTAAAATGTTGTGCTAAGATCTATTTAGGTCAGGAGCTGGTTATAAGTTCTGTTCCTATCCAATAACAATGGACAAAAGGGTCCTATCTTGTCAGCCTTGTCAGCAGGTGGCCAAGGACAACACCCACGCCATAGGCCTCTCAGTTCTTCCAACTCACGAGTTCTTGCTCTGAGGACACACACACACACAAACACACACACACACACATCATCACTGTTAAACACACACACACACACACACATCATCACTGTTAAACACACACACACACACACACAAAAATCCCCTCTCTTAGGCTGAACATTTGAAGACAGAGAACCCGACTCAGAGCCAATGCAACAGTGACAGTAGCCTGGAGGTGACCTCGCCCAACTCATCAGGACCAATCAGAAGATCAGAACTACTAGATTGAACCTACTTCATTTATTGCATAAAATGTCTGCACACAATGTTTCGGGGCTCTCTTCAGATAATAATAATAATAATAATAATATGCCATTTAGCAGACGCTTTTATCCAAAGCGACTTACAGTCATGCGTGCATACATTTTTGTGTATGGGTGGTCCCGGGGATCGAACCCACTACCTTGGCGTTACAAGCACCATGCTCTACCAGCTGAGCTACAGAAAGTGGATACTCATGGATGCGCATTGCAATTGTAAAATGTCAACACAATTGGAGACACCACGTCATTTTTGGAGACATGTTATTGACAGTAAACTATTGTAGATGCGACTGCTAACTAAATAAAACATTTTAGCTGGCTAGCTAATCATCTTAGCTAAATGTGGGGCAAACAATTCAGTTATTTACCGTTAATTTGAGGGATTGGGGTGAAAGAAATCGAGTTACATAGTGATACTTTACGATATACTGTATTGACAATATCGCAATATTTTAGCGCTAGTTGGCTGTACCTGCACCAAAACACCATTATTGTTCCTTCATAGCTTGTTCTCAATCTTTTCACATTGGGAGCCAATTAGTTTTCAGCACTTTTATTTCCATGACTGATCAAAACTTCGTTCTCATGGCTTTCTGATCCCTCTGCAACAGACATATGGTGCGCAATAAAATCACAGTATCGAATCGCAATACGTATAGAATCATGAGACTCGCAATGCTGATGCATATATCTTATCGTGAGGTTCCTGGCAATTCCCAGGCCAAGTTCATTTGCCACAACAAATCTCTTCGCTAGCAAACGCGATGTCTTCTCCAAAAGCGACAATGTGTCTCCAGCAATGTTTACTTTTTGACGTTCTATGGCATCTCCACTTTCCAAGCATATATGACCACATGTAATATTTTGGTAAGTGATGCAAATAGTGAACTATGTAGGGCCAGGATGTAAAATATATGTAGCTGCAGCAATTTCTCTTATCTGATATGGTAAGTAATGGGGCTTAATTTATAGCTCCCTAAGAGTTTGACGAACGGGTCCGTGAACGCGATTCCAGATATATTTACCTCTGAATAAACTGCCTTTATTACACCATATCCACATCCAGTAAACTTGTGATTATCAACACTAACCTCATCGTTGTGGCGGCGGACAGCTAGCCTGTATCCCTCGTCATCCAGTTGAGTGAGTGGCAATGTCTTTTTTCGTTCGTACCAATTTTTGGAAAATCCTCGGGTGTAGGACTTTCCGCCTTTAGTAGAAACCTGTTGAATTATTAAATTTGGTCTGGGAGGTCCTAATTGTTTCGTTGCCAATTTATCTTAATTTGTTCGCCGACAAAAAGGAACTTCTTTCAAAGACACAATCGAGTTGGACTGAAGCCTAGCCATTTTGATAGTAGTAGTGAATTGATTGAGGCTGCTACCTGGTCTTTTCTTGAGTTACGTTCATTCGTGGTTACGTTATGTATGACGAAAAGCGCGTAAGTGCAAGCCCACAGACACCCATAGAGAATGTATTGAAAGCTTTGAAATGTGAAAAAAATAGATTTTACATGACAGGCTATGAGAGACTTCTGGGCGATTTTCAACCTGACTGAAATCGCCCAAAAAACGGGCGGGGCCATTTGAAGCACGACTTTAGCCTGATTTGACATTTAGTGGCTGTCAGATCAGACGTGAACACTGATAACTGCTGTTGCCGTGATATAATTTTTTATAAATTTATAAAAAAAATATATATATATATTTTATTTTTTATTTTTTATAATTGATTAGAAAAAAAATCCCTTCCTTTTCCCGTTTGGCAGTGCGTCGCCCATATCGCCCTATTGAACAAGCCGTCCCTGCTCAGTATATATACACCTGTTCTGAAAGGCCCCAGGTGTGAATAGTTATGCACGCTCAAGTTTTCTGTTTTTTTGTCTTATTTCTTGTTTGTTTCACAATAAAAAATATTTTGCATGTTGTGTAAATCAAATTATACAAACCCCCCAAAAAATCTATTTTAATTCCAGGTTGTAAGGCAACAAAATAGGAAACATGCCAAGGGGGGTGAATACTTTCACAAGCCACTGTATCTGGATAGTGCCAATACAATATTGAGGTATTCACAGTAACTTGATGCCAGAGCAATGAAACACAGTACAATACAGTAAAATTGAATATTAAATTGTAAGAAAAACTGTTGGTTTGTCTGTTCAGTGTGAGTGCCTCATTGGGAGCAGTTCTCTGTACGTACCTTGTGCCAACTATGGACGGATTCCCTCGTGGGGAGGCAACCATGAACAGCCGTCTGAAGAAAGTCCTTGTGTTCGGAGTGTGTTAAAGGTTTGATACTTGCTGCCACTACAACATATCACTTAAATTGGTACAGCACTCTAACTAATATAGCCTCTTACAAGACACACCTCAAAATATGTTTTTTAAATCTGTATTCTACAGTAATCTACTGTATTCAGTGTTGGGTGTCAGAAGGGGGGGAGGAGAAAAGTAGTTGTGTGTCATGCTCGTGGCAATGATAGGAGAGACCATGTGAGGATATGACGGAGCCGAGTGATTTGCAGTGGCGTATATTCATGGCTGCCAAGGGAAGCCAGGCTTCCCCAAATAATTCACCAAGAAAAAACCATAAAATAATGTGTCTATCTGTGTTTTCATAATTTCCTTCAATTCGCAAGAGGCTGAATGTATCTCTTGGAAAAAGCATCAGAGCGAGTGAAACAGTGCCCCTCTCTCTCTGTATGTGTAGGCCATCTATCTGATACTGTCTAGTCAGCATCAGACAGTATGACATTGTTGCTGCCCATAGCATTGAACATTTGGCCTCCCTTGATAAAAAAAAGGTAAAGTCAAGAATAATAGCCAATCAGTGTTGAGCTAAACTGAGCGAGCGCAACTGTGAATGGTCCTTGCGCTGCAACAAAAAAGTGTCAAGGGAAGCCAGTTTGGATTTAGCTTCATTCCTATCACATCGCTTCAAGTTAAATAAGTCATTGACAGAAACAACTTGAATTGTCGCATCGCGTTGTGTTGTTGTCCTCCGGTGGCTAGCTAATATTGTCCCTTTCCTAAATTAGCAATGGAGGGAGATAGGGATTTGGACTTAAGGTTTTACTTAATTCTCCATACTGGCCAATGATTATAACGGCAATTCTGATCCAACCATAAATTCATACATTGTGCCCCTGGACTGAAAGGATGAAAGTTCAATAGCTATGTAGGTAGATGTAGAACGCTAATGTTAACTAGCTAACATTGCCCATGAAAGGAAGTTAGGCTAGCGAGCAACCATTTTTAGCCATGTAGCCTAGGACAACAAAAAATAAAAGTCTGTACTGTATGACAACGTCATTCACCGTTCGTCAACATGAAAGAAAGGAGGATGGCGTTGGCGTTTCTCTGCAAGTAGGGTGAGTCAACATGTATTTTCTACTTGCACGCATGCACACATACACACACCAATCAGAACCATGAACAGCCACATTATATTTAGCTTATGTTGATTGGACCAAATTTTTATATATTTTAGTTGTCACTGTATTAGACTAAGCATAGGTGATTTGATGATGCTGAAATGTTGAAGTTGAAATGGTACTGGAATAGTGGAGGTAGCGCCTGTTTTCTTTGTGACTATAGTTGTTTAGTGGTCTGAAAATGTCAGAAACATTAACTTGCTTGACCAGGCTGTAGGTCATGTAACTGTTTGTTATGGACAGATGTTGCTCTCCGGTTTTGTGATGAAACAAAGGTGTGGTTGAATTTATTCTGCCACGGTGTCTTCTTATTGTCTCGGCCTTAGGCCTATATATCATGGTGTCAAGGCATATGAACTAACAGGTTATAGAGCAAACAACGCAGTTATCACAACACATAGGATCTAATATGGCTTTTTTGTCCTGGCTTGGCTTCCCCAGTGATGTTACCCATGCACTGCTACTGGTGATTTGGTGTATAGAGAGAAAAGGGCGTAGAACCGAGCCCTGGGGGACACCAGTAGTGAGAGTACGTTGTGCAGACACAGACCCTCTCCACGTCACCTAGGAGCGGCCTGCCAGATAGGATGCAATCCAAGCCTGTGCAGAGGCTGAGATGCTCAGCCCTGAGAGGGTGGAGAAGAGGATTTGATGGTTCATGGTGTTGTAGGCAGGTAACCTAGTGGATAAGAACATTGGACTAGTACCCGAAAAGTCACTGGTTTGAATCCCCGAGCCAACTAGGTGAAAAACATGTTGATGTGTCCTTAAGCAAGGCTCTTAACCTTAATTGCTCCTGTAAGTTGCTCTGGATAAGAACATCTGCTAAATGACTAAAATGTCAAAATGAAGGCAGATAGATCTTGCAAGAGGAGAGTGAGTCAGCTTTGGCAGTGTGGAGAGCATCTGCGACACAGAAGAGCAGTCTCAGTTGAGTGACTGCCTTGAAGGCTGACTGGTTAGGGTCAAGAAGGTCTTTCTGAGAGTTGGTCAGGGATGAGTTGATGAGGGAAGTGAGGAATGGGAGAAGGTCTCCAGAGATGATCTGGAGGATGGGGTCGAACGGGCAGCCAGACCTCACTAGTCGTAGGATTTCATCTGGAGAAAGAGGTCAAGGCGTAGGGTAGTTCTGTGTGAGTGGACCCAGTGGACGCAATAGGCTGAGTGAATGAAGAGCGGATGTCATCAACCTTCTTTTCAAAGTTGTTGACAAAGTTGTCTGCAGAGAGGGAGGAGGGAGGTGGAAGATGATTAAGGAGGGAGGAGAAGGTGGAAAATAGTTTCCTAAGGTTAGAGGCAGAAGTTTGAAATGTAGAGTGATAGAAAGTGGCTTTAGCAGCAGATACAGAGGAAGAGAAGGTAGAGAGGAGGGTGTGAAAGGATGATAGGTCCTCCGGAAGTTTAGTTTTCTTCCATTTTCACTCAGCTGCCCGCAGCCCTGTTCTGTTTGCTCGCAATGAGTCACTCAGCCACGGAGCAGGAGGAGAGGGCCAAGCTGGCCTTGTCACGTTCGTTGAGTACAGGATTGGACCAAGGTGCAGCGTGGAATGCATACATGTTTATTCACTAACTTAACACACAACAAAACAACAAAAGCAACGTAACGTGAAGCTCACAATGGCTACACACAAACAAGCCAAACAAGAGTCAAGATCCCACAACATAGGTAGGCAAAATGGCTACCTAAGTATGATCCCCAATCAGAGACAACGATCGACAGCTGCCTCTGATTGTGAACCAAACCCGGCCAACATATAACTACAGTAGCATAGAATGTACACATAGAAATTCACACCCTGACCAAACCAACGAGAAACAACAGGCATTAAAGGTCAGGGCATGACAGTACCCCCCCAAAGGTGCGGACTCCGGCCGGGAAGCCTCGGTGGCGGCGGGCGTGACGTCCTATCCCTTACTGCCTCCCTGTTGCACCCCTGGTCCGGTCTGGACCTCGGCGCGATGCTTCCCCTCTCAGTCCTCCCACAATGCACCAAGCCCTGTCTGGACCCTGGTGTGGGAGGCCCCGACCCTGGAGAGGGGTTGACGTCTGGTTCTGGAGTGGAGCCGCTGACCGGAGCTGAACTGGACCCCGGTGGAGCGGACTGCTCTGGCTCTGGACTGGAGCAGCTGACCGGGGCTGGACTAGGCACCGGTAGAGCGGACTGCTCTGGCACTGGAGTGGAGCCGCTGACCGGAGCTGAACTGGACCCTGGTGGAGTGGACTACTCTGGCTCTGGACTGGAGCAGCTGACCGGGGCTGGACTAGGCACCGGTAGAGCGGACTGCTCTGGCACTGGAGTGGATCAGCTGACCGGAGCTGGACTGAGCACCGGTGGAGTGGTCTGCTCTGGCACTGGAGTGGAGCAGCTGACCGGAGCTGGACTAGGCACCGGTGGAGCAGACTGCCCTGGCACTGGAGTGGAGCAGCTGACTGGAGCTGGGCTGGACACCGGTGGAGCGGACTGCTCTGGCACCAGCCGTACCGGGCTGGCGACACACACCACTGGTCTGGTGCGAGGAACAGGCATGGGCCGCACCGGGCTGGATACACGCACCACTGGTCTGGTGCGAGGAACAGGCATGGGCTGCACCGGGCTGGGAACACGCACCACTGGTCTGGTGCGAGGAGCAGGCACGGGCCGTGCCGGACTGGAGACACGCACCACAAGTTTGGTGTGTGGAGCAGGTACGGGCCGTACCGGACTGGATACACACACCACTGTTTTGGTGCGGGGAGCAGGTACGGGGCGTACCGAGCTGGCGACACGCACCACTGGATTGGTGCGAGGAGCAGGTACGGGCCGTACTGGACTGGATACATGCACCTCTGCTTTGGTGCGTGGAGCAGGTACGGGGCATATCGGGCTGGCGACACGCACCACTGGTTTGGTGCGAGGAGCAGGTATGGGATGTACCAGGCTGGGGAGGCTCAATGCTGACACAGTGCGTAGAACCGGAGCAGGATATACTGAACTGTGGAGGCGTACTGGAGGTCTGGAGTGTACAGCCGGCACAACCCGTCCTGGCTGGATGCCCACTTTCGCACGGCACGTGTGGGACACTGGCACATGACGCACTGGGCTATGAAGGCGCACTGGCGACAGTGCGTATCTCCGCATAACTTGGTTCCTCAATGAACACACGCTCCTTCTGTTGCCTGGCCAGCTCCTCTCTGTCGCGCATCAACTAATTCCTTCTCCTTTTGGGCCTCCTGCAGCACCTCCTTCTGAAGTGAGAGCTCCTGCTCCCTCTTCTCTAACAGCCCCCGTAATGTGGTGGCCTCCTCTCTCAAACTGCTGATCCGCAGGTCTTGGAGGATCTCTAAAATAGCGGCATCCTCCTCTACAGTCAGCCCCTTCATGGCCTCCTGCTGCTTCGTCGACCACCCCGTGTGCCCCACAATTTTTTTTTCTTGGGGTTGCCTCTCGGGTCTCCTTCGTCGTTTGGCATTTTGGAGTCACCGTCGATTCTCCCTTCGCTGCCTCTGTTTGCTCCCAAGGAAGGCGATCCATACCATCCTGGATCTCTTCCCACGTCCATGATCCTTTTCCTTCCAGTATCTCCTCCCATGTCCAGGTTTTTTGCTTTTCCTGGCCACGCTGTTTGGTCCATTGGTGGTGGGATCTTCTGTCACGTTCGTTGAGTACAGGATTGGACCAAGGTGCAGCATGGAATGCATACATATTTATTCACTAAGTTAACACACGACAAAACAACAAAAGCAACGTAACGGGACGCTCACAATGGCTACACACAAACAAGAGTCAAGATCCCACAACATAGGTAGGCAAAATGGCTACCTAAGTATGATCCCCAATCAGAGACAACGATCGACAGCTGCCTCTGATTGGGAACCACACCCGGCCAACATAGAACTACAATAGCATAGAATGTACACATAGAAATTCACACCCTGACCAAACCAACGAGAAACAACAGGCATTAAAGGTCAGGGCGTGACAGGCCTGGAGGAAAGGGGACAGTGTGAGTCATAGGATGCAGAAAGGGAGGAGAGTAGGGTCGAAGAGGCAGAATCAGGAGTCAGGATTGAGAAGGATTTATCAGAAGGGAGAGATGATAGGATAGAAGAGGAGAGAGTAGTGGGAGAAAGAGAGCAAAGATTGCAACGGCGCATGACTATCTGGATAGGGGCTGAGTGGCTAGGGTTGGAAGAAAGGGAGACAGGAAAAGGAAACAAAGTAGTGAGCAGAGAGTTGGAGGGGGGTTGTAGTGAGATTAGTAGGCGAACAGCCTCTAGTAAAGATGAGGTCAAGCGTATTGCAGAATTGGGAAAGGGTGAGGTCAAAAGAGCCAAGGAGGGGAAAGAGAGAGTTGGGAAGAAATTAATCTAAGGCAGACGTCGGGAGGATGAAGTCGCCAAGTATGAAGATCGGTGAGCCATCGTCAGGAAATGAGCTTATTAAGGTGTTAAGCTCATTGAGGAACTCTCCAATGGCATCTGGTGGGTTATAGATGACGATGTTAAGCTTGAGTGGACAAGTGACAGTGACCGCATTTAATTGAGATGAAGAGATGGACAGGTGAGAGAGGGAGAAAATAGAAAATCTCCAGTTAGGAGAAATGAGTAGCCCTGTGTCACCACCTCGATGATCAGATGCTCTTGGACTATGAGAGAAAACATAGTCAGATGAAGAGAGAGAAGCTGGAGTAGCAGTGTTCTCTGGGGTTCTCTCTACCCCCACCCCCACCACACACACACACAAGTTTTGCCTGGTCAGGCAGGTCTAATGCGGTTCTGCAGAATACAGTAATCAGTGTCAGAGTTGTGGAGCGTGATGAAACCCTCACCACTGAAATCTCAATCACGGGATGGGATCTGATGGTGCAGTGAGGGAAAGGGCACAGAGCCTGTGGGTGAGAGAGCTTGTGTGTGTGTGTGTGTGTGTATTGTGTGTGTGTGTGTGTGTGTGTGTGTGTGTGTGCTTGTGTGTGTAAGAGAGAGGGATAGAGAGATATTTCGGGTTTATGATGTCACACTTTAATTTAACTAGGTGTGTGTTCATATATGTCTTTGTGTGCATTTAATTGTGTATAGACAAACACACAACTCCTCTACCTTTTATACTCAAATATAGTGAGGTAGATTTCTGGAAACCAGACAGCATTGTCCTCTGATGTAAAAACAAGGCTATTGGATAACAATAAATGTTAGTTATTTTCTGTCTCTGTCCCCAGTGCCGGGTCAATAACACCATTTAACATCCCTGACCAGGATCCATGATGGCTGATGAGAAACAGGTATTACGACGAGGCGGTGTAACACATATGGTGTGTTCCTGGGTCCATTTTCACTGTGGTCCTGGGGGATTATGAGAGCATCCTGTGGCCATGACACAGGAGAAGGGAGTAAAGAAACAGACATTTGACCAACTGGGGACATTTTGTTAGTCCCCACAATGTCAAATGCTATTTCTATGGGGTTTAGGGTTAAGGTGAATTAGTGTTAGGGTTAGAATTAGGTTTAGGGTTAGGAGTTAGGGTTAGTTTTAGTTTTAGGGTTAGGTTTATGAGTTATGGTTAGGTTTAGGGTTAGGGTTAAGGTTTTGGGGTTAGGGTTAAGGTTAAGGTTTGGGTTAGGGGTTAGGAAAAATAGGATTTTGAGTTGTTATAAATTGTGTGTCCCCACAAGGTTAGTTAAACAAGACTGTGTGTGTGTGCGTGCGTGTGCGATTGCGTGTGCGTGAGTGTGCCTTGCTTTTCGTGTAAATTGTAGAGTTACCACCCATGACTGTATTGGTTGTTGTTGTTGCATTCATCCAGTTTCGATACTGTGGACGTCAACAAGTAACATCCTAAGTGATAATTATTCACGGTAGTTGTCCACCTCTCCTTGTCCCAGTCTGTAATCCCCACATGTCTTAAAATGACTACCATCATTACTGTCCACAAGAGCTCTAAGGCTTCATGCCACAATGATTACCGCCCTGTAGCACTCACATCTGTAATCTTGCAGTACTTTGAAAAGCTGGTTATGACACACATCAACTCCATCAACCCAGACACCCTAGACCAGGGGTGTCAAACGTCCGGCCCGCGGGCCGGATCAGGCCCGCAAACGGGTTTAATCCGGCCCGCGAGATGATTTTGTAAAGTATAAAAATGAGCTGCAATTTTTCAATAAAAGAAACTGCTGTTCCAATTGTGTCCACTGGATGGCGCAATAGCAATTGTGTTAAGCAAGCAAACTGTTTATACCGGGGCAGAGCAAATAGGTCAAGCAAGTGCAGCCAGTCCGGATGAGCTACTTTGTTTTGCCCGCGATATTTATTACGGCTTCTACTTTTAACATTATGTGCTTTGGCACCCTCATTGCCCCAATATGTCTCTGTCAAAAAAGAGAAAAGTGGACGCAGAGTGTTCCAAGAAAAATTGTCATCCTTCTATTTATTCACGGAATTAAATGGGAAAGCTGTATGTTTGGTGTGTTCACAGCATGTTGCAGTGCTGAAATAATATAACCTTCGTCGCTACTATGTGAGTCTTCATGCCGACAAATATGACAACTTTCAAGGACAGCGGAGAAGAGAGAAGGTGAATAAACTGTTGGCGGGTCTGAAGAAACAGCAGTCTGTGTTTACTCACAGCCGAGACATCAGTGGCGCTGCAGGGAAAGCTAGCTACCTCATTGCTAATGAAATCGCAGTGGCTTCAAAACCATTTAGTGAGGGTGAATTTGTAAAAACATGCATGATGAAGGAAGCGGAGATTGTGTGCCCTGAAAAGCACCAGGCTTTTGCAAATATCAGCCTGACAAGAAACACAGTTGCAGACAGGATTTCCGATCTTTCAGTGGATTTGGACAGCCAGTTGAAGCAAAAAGTAAAGTAATTTATTGTGTTTTCAGTTGCAATTGATGAAAGCACGGACATTACAGATGTTGCACAACTGGCCATTTTCATCCGCAGAGTTGATGACACATTGACCGTCACCGAGGAGTTCGTGGAGTTGGTGCCGATGACAGATACAACGACAGCAGCTGATATTTTCACTGCACTCGTCAGCGCGCTGGACAGGGTCGGAGTGGACTGGTCCCGCGCTGTCAGCCTGGCTACAGATGGTGCACCCTCAATGATCGGGCAAACCAGTGTTAGAATTTCATTCCGCAGAATGGATGCAGGACCTTGCATTTATGGTGGATGTTACAGAGCACCTGAATAACTTGAACAAACAGCTGCCAGGGTGCAACAAAGTTGCCACGCAGTATTATGACAGCATACGTTCTTTCAAGTTGAAGCTGTCATTGTGGGAGACGCAACTCGCCGGTGGTGATGCAGCTCACTTCCCCTGTCTGAAAAATGTGTGCGCGACCCAACATGTGGCAGACATGAAGCGGTTCAAAGATAAAATAACGGGACTGTTTAGGGAGTTTGAGCAACGCTTTCAGATTTTTGGTGAACTGGAGAAAGACTTTAACGTTTTTTGTTCGCCATTAACCGTGAATCCCTCTGATCTGCCCGTCAGCATCCAACTTGAAATAATATACTTGCAGTGTGACTCGGATTTGAAGGGCAAATTTGCTGCAGCTGGCTTGGACACATTTTATCAGAATCTCTTGCCAGGTTATGTTAGGCCTACTGCTGCTAGGTAGCTCTCTCTCTGCTCTCTCCCTCCCCTCTGTCTGTCCTTGATTGCAGGAGTGAAGTCTGGTGTGCGGGAGTCAGGGTTCCAGCTGCAGCTCATTCACCATAATCACCTCAGCCTTTAAGACCCGGTCAAACTTGCCACTCATCGTCAGATCATAGTCAAGACTACCATATTATTGGAACTCTGACTCCTGCCTCCGCTTCACTCCTGCCACCACCATCCTGCTTACCACTACCGGACCTTCCTTTTGGACTCACCACGGACACTAGGACGTTACGGTACCACTCCTGCTCTGAACCTGGATCTGTTACCCTCCCTGTTAACCTGGACTTGCTCTTCCCCTATTATTGGAAACCTGGACAAATTGAACTTTTGTAAATAAACCTGTTAAACCTTCTCTGGCTCGGTGTAGTTGTCTGCATTTGGGTTCATATCTAGTTAAATCGTGACAGGTTACCCCAACTTGACAGCCCTCGCTGCAAAACTGTTGTGCATGTTTGGAACCACATATCTTTGTGAGCAAGTTCTCTGTAATGAGCATAAATAAAACAAAGCTGCGCTCAAGGCTCACGCACAAGCACTTGAATCACATCCTGAAGTTGGCTGCCACTCAGGATGTGACGCCTGATATTGATGCGCTGGTGAAAGCTAAAAGATGCCAGGTATCAGGAGTCAAATAAACTATGCAACCCCCACTTAAAGTGCTGCATGAGACACCCTGATATAGTTCTGTGATCTGTGATATACTTCTGTGAATCACTGAGGCATTGTGTGTTTGTGTGTTGTTTGTCCTCAGAATTTCAAATAACTTGAGGTGTTTTATGATTAATAGTGATGTTGTGCTTTTGGACACACTGTCCTCAGGCTCCAGCTTTATGTTTATATGTTTTTATGTTGATGTGCTTTTGTTTTTAATTGATTTTTTTTTATTTGTATATTTAACCTATTCTTGACTCTGTGGTTCTTGCACTTGTTTGGGGAACAGGATTTCATTATTTGTATCTACATTTCTGCCTGAGAAATGACACCCTGATATAGTTCTGTGATCTGTGAAACAGTTCTGTGAATCACTGAGGCATTGTGTGTTTGTGTGTTCTTTTTCTTTAGAATTTTCAAATAAACTTGGGTGTTTTATGATTAATAGTGATGTTGTGCTTGTACTATTTTGGACACACTGTCCTCAGGCTCCAGCTTTATGTTTTATGTTGATAGTATTAAAACAAAGAAAACAATCTGAAGTTGTTGTTTTTAAGTTATATATACCATGATTTTACCGGTCCGGCCCACTTGGGAATAGATTTTCCTCCATGTGGCCCCTGAGCTAAAATGAGTTTGACACCCCTGCCCTAGACCCACTCCAATTTGCATACCATCCTAACAGATCCATAGACCACACAATCTCAATTGCACTCCACACTGCCCTCCCAGGCCCACCCATGGCTGCGCCCCTGCCCAGTCATGTGAAATCCATAGATTAGTGCCAAATTAATTTATTTCAATTGACTGATTTCCTTATATGAACTGTAACTCTGTAAAATGGTTAAAATTGTTGCATGTTAAGTTTAAATTTTTGTTCAGTATATTTTGAGGGTCTAGCTAGCACTAAACCTAGTTTTACCCGAATACAGGGGCCTGAAACTCATACACATCCATTTCAACCAAAGCCACGCCCATCATTATCATATTTCCCAGCATGCTCGATTGCAGGTTGCTATTTAAAATTGTTTGTTTCAATATCTATGTTTGTGCATTAATTAATTCATTAATCTTATGCTACTCAAATATAAATTACAAACATTTTCTAAACTATTCCAATATGTTATTTAGACTTATTGCACCCATTAATGAAATAGCTGTTCCAGTTGAGATGCTTTAGGTAGACACTTAGCATTCCTAGACCCATCTGTCTATCTCCTCATTTGAATCCCATGCTGTCACAGTCACTAGCCCATTTAAGCTTAATATCGCCCTCCAGGTTCCCTTGGAGAGTTCATCAATGAGCTTGACGCCTTGATAAGTTCCTTTCCTGAGGATGGCTCACCCCTCACAGTTCTGGGGGACTTCAACCTCCCTACGTCTACCTTTGACTCATTTCTCTCTGCCTCCTTCTTTCCACTCCTCTCCTCTTTTGACCTCACCCTCTCACCATCCCCCCCCTACTCACAAGGCAGGCAATACGCTTGACCTCATCTTTACTAGATGCTGTTCTTCTACTAATCTCACTGCAACTCCCCTCCATGTCTCCGACCACTACTTTGTATCCTTTTCTCTCTCGCTCTCCTCCAACACTACTCACTCTGCCCCTACTCAAATGGTAATGCGCCGTCGCAACCTTCGCTCTCTCTCTCCCGCTACTCTCTCCTCTTCCTTCCTATCATCTCTTACCTCTGCTCAATCCTTCTCCCTCCAATCTCCTGATTCTGCCTCCTCAACCCTCCTCTCCTCCCTTTCTGCATCCTTTGACTCTCTATGTCCCCTATCCTCCCGGCCGGCTCGGTCCTCCCCTCCAGCTCTGTGGCTTGATGACTCATTGCGAGCTCACAGAACAGGGCTCCGGGCAGCCGAGCGGAAATGGAGGAAAACTAGACTCCCTGCGGACCTGCCATCTTTTCACTCCCTCCTCTCTACATTTTCTTCATCTGTTTCTGCTGCTAAGGCCACTTTCTACCACTCTAAATTCCAAGCATCTGCCTCTAACCCTAGGAAGCTCTTTGCCACCTTCTCCTCCCTGCTGAATCCTCCTCCCCCTCCCCCCCCTCCTCCCTCTCTGTGGATGACTTCGTCAACCATTTTGAAAAGAAGGTTGACGATATCTGATCCTCGTTTGTTAAGTCAAATGACACTGTTGGTCCTGCTCACACTGCCCTACCCTATGCTTTGACTTCTTTCTCCCCTCTCTCTCCAGATAAAATCTTGTGACGGCCGGCCGCCCAACAACCTGCCCGCTTGACCCTATATCCTCCTCTCTTCTCCAGACCATCTCCGGTGACCTTCTCCCTTACCTCACCTCGCTGATCAACTCATCCTTGACCGCTGGCTATGTCCCTTCCGTCTTCAAGAGAGCGAGAGTTGCACCCCTTCTCAAAAAACCAACACTCGATCCCTCTGATGTCAACAACTACAGACCAGTATCCCATCTTTCTTTTCTCTCCAAAACTATTGAGCGTGCCGTCTTTAGCCAACTCTCTTGCTATCTCTCTCAGAATGACCTTCTTGATCCAAACCAGTCGGGTTTCAAGACTGGTCATTCAACTGAGACTGCTCTTCTCTGTGTCACGGAGGCTCTCCGCACTGCTAAAGCTAACCCTCTCTCCTCTGCTCTTGTCCTTCTAGACCTGTCTGCTGCCTTTGATACTGTGAACCATCAGATCCTCCTCTCCACCCTCTCCGAGCTGGGCATCTCCGGCGCGGCTCACTCTTGGATTGCGTCCTACCTGACCGGTCGCTCCTACCAAGTGGCGTGGCGAGAAGCTGTCTCCGCACCACGTGGTCTCACCACTGGTGTCCCCCAGGGCTCAGTTCTAGGCCCTCTCAAATTCTCGCTATACACCAAGTCACTTGGCTCTGTCATATCCTCACATGGCCTCTCCTATCATTGCTATGCAGACGACACACAACTAATCTTCTCCTTTCCCCCTTCTGATAACCAGGTGGCGAATCGCATCTCTGCATGTCTGGCAGACATATCAGTATGGATGACAGATCACCACCTCAAGCTGAACCTTGGCAAGACGGAGCTGCTCTTCCTCCCGGGGAAGGACTGCCCATTCCATGATCTCGCCATCACGGTTGACAACTCCGTTGTGTCCTCCTCCCAGAGTGCGAAGAGCCTTGGCGTGACCCTGGACCACACCCTGTCGTTCTCCGCTAACATCAAGGCGGTGATCCGATCCTGTAGGTCTATGCTCTACAACATTCGGAGAGTATGACCCTGCCTTACACAGGAAGCGGAACAGGTCCTAATCCAGGCACTTGTCATCTCCCGTCTGGATTACTGCAACTCGCTGTTGGCTGGGCTCCCTGCCTGTGCCATTAAACCCCTACAACTCATCCAGAATGCCGCAGCCCGTCTGGTGTTCAACCTTCCCAAGTTCTCTCACGTTACCCCACTCCTCCGCACACTACACTGGCTTCCAGTTGAAGCTCGCATCTGCTACAAGACCATGGTGCTTGCCTACGGAGCTGTGAGGGGAACGGCACCTCCGTACCTTCAGGCTCTGATCAGTCCCTACACCCAAACGAGGGCATTCCGTTCATCCACCTCTGGTCTGCTGGCTCCCCTACCTCTGCTGAAGCACAGTTCCCGCTCAGCCCAGTCAAAACTGTTCGCTGTTCTGGCACCCCAATGGTGGAACAAGCTCCCTCACGACGCCAGGACAGCGGAGTCACTCCCTCACCACCTTCCGGAGACATTTGAAACCCCACCTCTTTAAGGAACACCTGGGATAGGATAAAGTAATCCTTCTAACCCCCCCCCTTACCCCCCCCTCCCAAAAAATAAAATAAAATAAAAATGTAAAGTGGTTATCCCACTGGCTATAAGGTGAATGCACCAATTTGTAAGTCGCTCTGGATAAGAGTGTCTGCTAAATGACGTAAATGTAAATGTAGTCATTAAGAACACAGGTTGATAAAAATAATTATTAAAGTTGGCTATCCCACATTGGCTGGATGTCTATAGGGATTACATATCAACTTGCAAACCAGCATAATGTGTCTTGTAGGCTTGCTGTGGCCTGTAAACCATGAGTTTCAGGTTTTGATTTGTACCTTTAATTATAAGTACATAATTGTACCCCAGTTCATACTTCAGGACTGCAAGTAGGGTTGCACGTATCTGGTAACCTGGTTCAAGGATTTCAGATTTTCTGCTTCAGTTTCCAGGGAACTTCCAACCAGGATTTCTGGATAACCTGCAAGTCACATTATGCTGGCTTGCAAAATGATGTGTAATTCCTTTTTTAATCCAGACAGAGTTAAGATATCCAAAAGTTGGAATACGTATTCACCAGTAAGCTGTAAACTCCATCAGTTTAAGCAATGGGATGCGTCTCAATTCACTGCATCTGCCAGTGTCTCACTTCCGCATCTGCGATGAAAGGTGACAGCGCTAGAGTGTTGTTTGTCAGATCTTGAGACATCCCAAAAATTGATCTTCTCACAAAAATGTCTGTAGCTTCCGAATGGTAACTTCCAACACTCTGGAAAGGGGAGACTCTCACGAACACAATGGCGTTCTCCGTTTTGCTCTACGACCCCAAAAGTGTCTTGAGATTTGTTTGAAGTCGGTACTGTCAATATGCCAACTTCTATTTCATAGAATCCGAACCATTTGGGCTACAAACTAATGGGACCCCAATGAGGAAAGGGGAGATTTTCTCAAACACAATGGTGTTCTCCATTTTGCTCTACATCCCCCACAAGTGTCACGGGACTTGTCTGAAGGTAACTGGTAACTCTTTTATTTTTTTAATTTTTAAATTTTTTAAATTTCTTTTTTACAAATGGAAGAATGAAAGTAGTTTTGTGCCCAAAGAAAGGGGTTAAATATGTGTAAAAATAAATAAAATAAAAATAAAAACTTTTCCTGAGTTTTTTATATCTCCTAGATTTACAACAGACACTTCAAAAACCTTATCTTATGATATAATTGTTTACTGTCCTTTTTGCCATTTATGATTGTGTTCTTCAATGCGTTTCTATGGGTTTGGCAGTAAAGGCCAAAATCAATATAAAAAATAAATTAAGAGTTTCATATCTAAAGGGGTCCTAAAATTCTAAAACAAATAGTTAAACGATCCATACTATCACCACGTCAACACAATTCCATATAGCAGCTTATGCCACCAATGTTTTAGACTCTAAAGAATTAAACTGGAACAAACGTTTTAGTAACGGGCGCAAAAACTAAACTAATTATTGGATTAGATTAGAAACATTTATGTTATTTATTTTTGTGTAGCATCAGATTAATCAATCAATCAACACGCAAACATAGATAAAGAAACAAACAATTCTAAAAATCAACCCGCACTAGAGCATGCTGGGAGATATGATAATGATTGGTTTTGGTTGAATGTGACCTGTATGAGTTTCAGGTCCCTGTATTAGGGTAAAACTAGGACTTCAAAATAAGGCCTTATGATATTCGTATGGTATTGTGTTAAAGGTCCCAAACAGTCATTCTGATTCCCATGCAAAATAGCCTTTTGAGTGACTAAAATATCACCCATATTATTTACTTTAGATAGAAATGATCAACATTTCTCTCATTTATAACTACCAGAAAGTATGAAAGACAGGCTGAGTGGGCGGGGAGCTTACATTAATGAGCTTGCCTTGACTGACAGCTCTTGTGTCTCTTGTGATGCATTTCACAGCAGCACTGTGTTGACTGATGGATGTTTTGACTTGAAAACTGCACTATACACACATGTACACATGGATTTTGTATTGTAGATATGTGGTAGTGGTGGAGTAGGGGCCTGAGGGCACACAGTGTGTTGTGAAATCTGTGAATGTATTGTAATGTTCAAAACATTTTATAACTGCCTTAATTTTGCTGGACCTCAGAAAGAGTAGCTGCTGCCTGCAGCTAATGGGGATCCATAATAAATACAAATGCAAACTGTCAGCGTTTTGAACGACCCTTCCCCCCTTTTGTTCCATGCTGGCTGAAGACCTAGCTAGCCAGTAACTAGCTAACACCAGACACAGATGAAGACCTAGCTAGCCAGCTACTAGCTAACACCAGACACAGATGAAGACTTAGCTAGCCAGTTACTAGCTAACACCAGACACAGATGAAGACCTAGCTAGCCAGTAACTAGCTAACACCAGACACAGATGAAGACCTAGCTAGCCAGTAACTAGCTAACACCAGACACAGATGAAAGGGGAGACATATAAGTATCTTTGTCATAGATGAATAGGGTAAACTTTTAATGATATTTGCTGACACCCTACAGTCATATTTTGGCACCAGTGGAGCAGCTATATCTAGCTATATAAACCACACCCCTCTGCAAACACGTCTTATCCAATGTTGGTTACAAGGCCTTCCCAAGTTCTCTCATGTCACCCCGCTCCTCCGCACACTCCACTGGCTTTCAGTCGAAGTTCGCATCCACTACAAGACCATGGTGCTTACCTACGGAACAGCAAGAGGAACTACCTCCTCTACCTTCAGAAAATGATACCTATTTAAATTAAGCAAGAGAATATCATGTAGCCATTGGTGTATTAAAATAAGAGAGTTATGGTTATGTCACTTTAATCCCCTGAATAATCCCGCCTCCTGAATCCAGGTGTTTGACACAGGGGAGGGAACCAGTAACGTTATGATGAAACTTTATCAGTATAGAAGCAGTAGTCATTTGTCATATGTTGGTCATCATACTTTGATCTGGTTTAATCCAAATATCATCCAATTGAATGAAAACATGATTTTCACTGTTCATGAGCTTTAAATATAAACTCAGCAAAAAAATTAACGTCCTCTCACTGTCAACTGCGTTTATTTTCAGCAAACTTAACGTGTAAATATTTGTGTGAACATAACAGGTTTCAACAACTGAGCCATAAACTGAACAAGTTCCACAGACATGTGACTAACAGAAATTGAATAATGTGTTCCTGAACAAAGGGGGGGTCAAAATCAAAAGTAACAGTCAGTATCTGGTGTGGCCACAAGCTGCATTAAGTACTGCAGTGCATCTCCTCCTCATGGACTGCACCAGATTTGCCAGTTCTTGCTGTGAGATGTTACCCCACTCTTCCACCAAGGCACCTGCAAGTTCCCGGACATTTCTGGGGGGAATGGCCCTAGCCCTCACCCTCCGATCCAACAGGTCCCAGACGTGCTCAATGAGATTGAGATCCGGGCTCTTCGCTGGCCATGGCAGAACACTGACATTCCTGTCTTGCAGGAAATCACACACAGAACGAGCAGTATGGCTGGTGGCATTGTCATGCTGGAGGGTCATGTCAGGATGAGCCTGCAGGAAGGGTACCACATGAGGGAGGAGGATGTCTTCCCTGTAACGCACAGTGTTGAGATTGCCTGCAATGACAACAAGCTCAGTCCGATGATGCTGTGACACACCACCCCAGACCATGACGGACCCTCCACCTCCAAATCGATCCCGCTCCAGAGTACAGGCCTCGGTGTAACGTTCATTCCTTCGACTATAAACGCAAACCCTGGTGAAACAAAACCGTGACTCGTCAGTGAAGAGCACTTTTTGCCAGTCCTGTCTGGTCCAGCGACGGTGGGTTTGTGCCCACAGGCAACATTGTTGCCAGTGATGTCTGGTAAGGACCTGCCTTACAACTGGCCTACAAGCCCTCAGTCCAGCCTCTCTCAGCCTATTGCGGACAGTCTGAGCACTGATGGAGGGATTGTGCGTTCCTGGTGTAACTCGGGCAGTTGTTGTTGCCATCCTGTACCTGTCCTGCAGGTGTGATGTTTGGATGTACCGATCCTGTGCAGGTGTTGTTACACGTAGTCTGCTACTGCGAGAATGATCAGCTGTCCGTCCTGTCTCCCTGTAGCGCTGTCTTATGCGTCTCACAGTACGGACATCGCAATTTATTGCCCTGGCCACATCTGCAGTCCTCATGCCTCCTTGCAGCATGCCTAAGGCATGTTCACACAGATGAGCAGGGGTGCTCTAGGCATCTTTCTTTTGGTGTTTTTCAGAGTCAGTAGAAAGGCCTCTTTAGTGTCCTAAGTTTTCATAACTGTGACCTTACTTGCCTACCGTCTGTAAGGTGTTAGTGTCTTAAGAACCGTTCCTCAGGTGCATGTTCATTAATTGTTTATGGTTCATTGAACAAGCATGGGAAACAGTGTTTAAACCCTTTACAATGAAGATCTGTGAAGTTATTTGTTTTTTTACAAATTATCTTTGAAAGACAGGGTCCTGAAAAAGGGATGTTTCTTTTTTTGCTGAGTTTACATAAAACATTTTAAATGATAACATACTGACTTAGGAGGTCACTTGGGGAAGTCCACAATACAAAAAATGGATGACTGCAACAACCATGACTCGGTCACTAACAAATACAGTCATGGGTGGTAACTCTACAATTTACTCAAAAGGCAAGGAACTCTGGGAAATATTTTATAAGGGTTTACAATAAGCAGTGTGTCAATTTAACACTGTTCCGGTATCTACAGTTGAAGTCAGAAGTTTACATACACTTAGGTTGGAGTCATTAAAACTCGTTTTCCAACCACTCCACAAATGTCTTGTTAACAAACTATAATTTTGGCAAGTCGGTTAGGACATCTACTTTGTGCATGACACAAGTCATTTTTCCAACAACAGATAGATTATTTCACTTATAATGCACTGTATCACAATTCCAGTGGGTCAGAAGTTTACATACACTAAGTTGACTGTGCCTTTAAACAGCTTGGAAAATTCCAGAAAATGATGTCAAGGCTTTAAAAGCTTCTGATAGGCTAATTGATATCATTTGAGTCAATTGGAGGTGTACATGGGGATGTATTTCAAGGCCTTCCTTCAAACTCAGTGCCTCTTTGCTTGACATCATGGGAAAATCAAAAGAAATCAGCCAAGACCTCCACAGGTCTGGTTCATCCTTGGGAGCAATTTCCAAACACCTGAAGGTACCACGTTTATCTGTACAAACAACAGTACGCAAGTATAAACACCAAGGGACCACGAAGCCGTCATACCGCTCAGGAAGGAGACGCGTTCTATCTCCTAGAGATGAACGTACTTTGGTGCGAAAAGTGCAAATCAATCCCAGAACAACAGCAAAGGACCTTGTAAAGATGCTGGAGGAAACAGGTACAACAGTATCTACATCCACAGTAAAACGGGTCCTATATCGATATAACCTGAATGGCCACTCAGCAAGGAAGAAACCACTGCTCCAAAACCGCCATAAAAAAGCCAGACTACGGTTTGCAACTGCACATGGGGACAAGATCGTACTTTTTGGAGAAATGTCTGATGAAACAAAAATAGAACTGTTTGACCATCGTTATGTTTGGAGGAAAAAGGTGGAGCTTGCAAGCCGAAGAACACCATCCCAACCGTGAAGCACGGGGGTGGCAGCATCATGCTGTGGGGGTGCTTTGCTGCAGGAGGGACTGGTGCACTTCACAAAATAGATGGCATCATGAGGAAGGAAAATATGTGGATATATTGAAGCACCATCTCAAGATATCAGTCAGGAAGTTAAAGCTTGGTCACAAATTGGTCTTCCAAAGTTGTGGCAAAATGGCTTAAGGACAACTAAGTCAAGGTATTGGAGTGGCCATCACAAAGCCCTGACCTCAATCCTATAGAACATTTGTGGGCAGAACTGAAAAAGCGTGTGCGAGCAATGAGGCCTACAAACCTGACTCAGTTACACCATCTCTGTCAGGAGGAATGGGCCAAAATTCACCCAACTTATTGTGGGAAGCTTGTGGAAGGCTACCTGAAATGTTTGACCCAAGTTAAACAATTTAAAGGCAATGCTACCAAATACTAATTGAGTGTATGTAAACTTCTGACCCATTGGGAATATGGTGAAATAAATACAAGCTGAAATAAATAATTCTCTCCACTATTATTCTGACATTTCACATTCTTAAAATAAAGTGGTGATCCTAACTGACCAAAGACAGGGACTTTTTACTAAGATTAAATGTCAGGAATTGTGAAAAACGGAGTTTAAATGTATTTGGCTAAGGTGTATGTAAACTTCCGACTTCAAGGGCCCACAGACTCAACACTTTCAGTGTTGATTTAACACTCTTTTCATTTGTATTTTTTTAACACTGGATAATTTGCTTTGTGTGTGTGTAAGAGAGAGAGAGGGTGCGTTTGAGTGATAAGGCTAAAGTAACCGACTATACACGAAAGTTGAGGAGTGAGGTCGGGGTAGGTGCATCTGCAGGAGCTGAAAGTCTGACAGTAATGTGCTTTTCCAACAGCAAGGCTCAGATCAACATGGCAGTGTTGCCATTGTTTTAATGTTGAAATAAACAAGTCTGCAACCCCAATATCACACACCCAACAACTGAAATCATATGTGTGTACATTGTATAATCAATTAGTGCGAGAGAGCCTTAAATATGACACTAATTTGTATCCACTGTATGAATCGACTTGACAAAAGTGATCCGCTCGAACGTGACCAGTGTGTATATATGTGTGCGTTCATTTCTGCGTTCATGCGTACCATATACATTCTGTGTGTGTATGTGTACATGTCTTCCTATGTGTGTGTGTGTGTGTGTGTGTGTGTGTGTGTGTGTGTGTGTGTGTGTGTACGTGTACATGCCTCTGTGTGTGTGTGTTCGAGAGAGACCTCTAAGACAGCTCAGGCCATTTAATTGATTACATTTTTTTTTGCCACAGATACAACCAGAGCCTCCTGGGCCCCCAATGGCTCCCACCATGTTTAACCCTGGGCTGATCCCGGGTCTGGCCCCTGTCTCTGTTATTAACTAGCCCTGTATGGATACAGCTCTCCCGAGCCACATGGAGGACACATACTCAATAAGGCCTTTCCTGGAAAACCAAACCAAACTCCACATGAGCTGCTCTAATGTGGGTTTTCCTCCCACTTGTCTTCTTTCACTCTTCTTTCTTACTTTCACTAGTGTTGTCTGGTGTGTTTGTGTCCGTGTCCGTGTCTGTAAAATACAAACAGCAAAAAACTGGATTAGAGTGTAGATACAACTCTTCCAACTCCATTCTACACTGTGAACTGAAAAAAGACCACCAGTACCCCAGAGACTTGTACAGGGTGTTAATTAACCCTTGTGTGGTGTTCGGGTCTGTGGGTCCCATTTTCAATGTTCACTCAAATAAAAATGATACAATGAATAATTTTTTTCAACCTGAGACTCATTGGCCTTGGCTGATTTTCTGTGAAAAACATGTAAAATAACACATTTTCATTGAGCGCACACTGTGCACCCCCGTACACATTTATATTACATATGTGGTGTTTGGGTCCACTGGACCCGAGGGTAATAAAAGTGTGGAAAAGTGTGTGTGGGTAGGTGAAAACAAGTACAAATTAAACAAAAAGGTTTGCTGTGTGACTTCACTCTGTCTTCCTCCTCCCTGGGCCTGCTGTTTCAACAAAGCACCAAAAATCTGTCTGTCTCCCTGCCTGTCTGCCTGTCTCCCGCTTTTCTATGTCTTGCGGGAACCTGCACAATGTTATTACAATACATTATTTCGATACATTGTAAAAAACTATATATATATTTTCCCACACTCTACCCCAGCCAGGTGCAAATTGGGGGAGGGACACAACAAATAAATAGCTTTGCATGTGTGGCTCTTTACCACAATCAATCAGTATGGCAAAAATAATCTCTGCTCAGAGGGCCTTAGAATTTATTTTTGCATAGAGAGAAGCTAGTGTGGACAGAGCGTCTTCCACTTTTCCGAATATGAGGATCATGTCTCTGGACCGTCTTCCCCTGTTTTACATCCCTGGGCCCAACATCACTGTTGATGAGCAGCTTATGCCATTTAGGGGCTGCTGCCCCTTCAGGCAGTACATACCGTCTAAACTCGCAAAATATGGAATCAAGATCTGGGCTGCCTGTGATGCTGCTTCATCATACGCGGGGAACTTGCAAGTGTATACGGGGAAGCCAGATGGAGGAGCCCCTGAGAAAAACAAAGGGATGCGGGTTGTCCTGGACGTGACACAGGGACTCCGTGGCCACAACATCACATGCAATAACTTTTTTACTTCGCACAAGCTGGGACAGGAGCTCCTCAAGAGGAAGCTGACGATGGTAGGAACAGTACGAAAAACAAGCCAGAGCTCCCACCTCAGCTGTTGAACACAAGGAACAGGCCTATCAATTCCTCAAAGTTTGTGTTCATGGCACACGTCCCTAGTGTCATACGTGCCAAAGAAAGGCAAAAATGTGGTACTCATGAGTACGCTGCATAGGGATGGGAGAATCTGTGGCCAGGAACATCAAAAACCAGAAATCGTAATGGATTACAATGCCACAAAAGGAGGGGTGGACAATTTAGACAAGCTGGTGACTGGCTACAGCTGCAAAAGAAGAACCCTACGCTGGCCACTTGTGATATTCTTCAACATCTTGGACATCTCAGCATACAACGCGTTTGTCATCTGGATGGCGTTGAACCCAGATTGGAACAGGAGGAAGCTCCAGAGGAGATGTCTCTTTCTCGAGGAGCTGGGCAAAGCAATTGTAAGACCTCAAATCCAGAGGAGGCAACATATCCCAAGGACCCCATCTTCTGCAGCCATCGTGAGGAGGATTCAGGAGGAGGATGCTGGTGCCCCATCAGCCCGACCCACAGAACCAACAACTCTAAAACCGGAAGTAAGTGTGAGTGATGTTGTTGCATATGTGTGTGTGTGTGTCTGATTCTCCTACCTTGGCCTGCTGTAACTATATACAGTGAGGGAATAAAAAGTATTTGATCCCCTGCTGATTTTGTACGTTTGCCCACTGACAAAGACATGATCAGTCTATCATTTTAATGGTAGGTTTATTTGAACAGTGAGAGACAGAATAACAACAAAAAAATCCAGAAAAATGCATGTCAAAAATGTTATGAATTGATTTGCATTTTAATGAGGGAAATAAGTATTTGACCCCTCTGCAAAACATGACTTAGTACTTGGTGGCAAAACCCTTATTGGCAATCACAGAGGTCAGACGTTTCTTGTAGTTGGCCACCAGGTTTGCACACATCTCAAGAGGGATTTTGTCCCACTCCTCTTTGCAGATCTTCTCCAAGTCATTAAGGTTTCGAGGCTGACGTTTGGCATCTTGAACCTTCAGCTCCCTCCACAGATTTTCTTTGGGATTAAGGTCTGGAGACTGGCTAGGCCACTCCAGGACCTTAATGTGCTTCTTCTTGAGCCACTCCTTTGTTGCCTTGGCCGTGTGTTTTGGGTCATTGTCATGCTGGAATACCCATCCACGACCCATTTTCAATGCCCTGGCTGAGGGAAGAAGGTTCTCACCCAAGATTTGACGGTACATGGCCCTGTCCATTGTCCCTTTGATGCGTTGAAGTTGTCCTGTCCCCTTAGCAGAAAAACACCCCCAAAGCATAATGTTTCCACCTCCATGTTTGACGGTGGGGATGGTGTTCTTGGGGTCATAGGCAGCATTCCTCCTCCTCCAAACACGGCGATTTGAGTTGATGCCAAAGAGCTCAATTTTGGTCTCATCTGACCACAACACTTTCACGCAGTTCTCCTCTGAATCATATAGATGTTCATTGGCAAACTTCAGATGGGCCTGTATATGTGCTTTCTTGAGCAAGGGGACCTTGCGGGCGCTGCAGGACTTCAGTCCTTCACGGCGTAGTGTGTTACCAATTGTTTTCTTGGTGACTATGGTCCCAGCTGCCTTGAGATCATTGACAAGATCCTCCCGTGTAGTTCTGGGCTGATTCCTCACCATTCTCATGATCATTACAACTCCACGAGGTGAGATCTTGCATGGAGCCCCAGGCCGAGGGAGATTGACAGTTATTTTGTGTTTCTTCCATTTGCGAATAATCGCACCAACTATTGTCACCTTCTCACCAAGCTGCTTGGCGATGGTCTTGTAGCCCATTCCAGCCTTGTGTAGGTCTACAATCTTGTCCCTGACATCCTTGGAGAGCTCTTTGGTCTTGGCCATGGTGGAGAGTTTGGAATCTGATTGATTGATTGCTTGTGTGGACAGGTGTCTTTTATACAGGTAACAAGATGAGATTAGGAGCACTCCATTTAACAGTGTGCTCCTAATCTCAGCTCGTTACCTGTATAAAAGACACCTGGGAGCCAGAAATCTTTCTGATTGAGAGGGGGTCAAATACTTATTTCCCTCCTTAAAATGCAAATCAATTTATAACATTTTTGACATGCGTTTTTCTGGATTTTTTTGTTGTTATTCTGTCTCTCACTGTTCAAATAAACCTACCATTAAAATGATAGACTGATCATTTCTTTGTCAGTGGGCAAACGTACAAAATCAGCAGGGGATCAAATACTTTTTTCCCTCAACAAGAAGAAGCGCTGTGTGTGGACCCAAGAAGGACAGGAAGACACAGTACACATGCATCAAGTGCAAGAAATACATTTGCAACACACACACAGTAAAACTCTGTCCCTCATGTGGTGTGTAGACCGGGCTCATTTATAATTTACACAAAATACTGTATGTAAAATTTGTCCTTACAATTTGTTCAGTTCAAAGCAATAAACATGAATAGTGATGAAACCCTTGTTTCATTTATATTTGTTCAAGATAAACATGATTTATTTCACCCATGTCTTGTTTATAATAGATTTTTGTTTTATTGTATAAAATAAAACTGAATAGCACTTTTATTGATAAATGTGATCTAGCAGAGGTAAATGGCAAATATTAACCATGTATGCTGTCTATATTGCTTGTAATTGATATAAGTCAACATCTAAGTATTAAGTATTTTTGTGTAAATTGTTATGGCTGTAGTGTTTTAAAAACCCAATAATGTTGTGGGTCCATCAGACCAGAGAACCTTGGGTGAATAACAGAAACATGAACACCACACAAGGGTTAAGGTGAAAACTCTGGGCAGCTCTACAGGGGAGAACACAAAACACCATCAAGAAATTTTTACTTTACTTTACTTCACAGCTCTACTGTGAGATTGCATGGGGTAATATTTGGAGAAGAAAAAAAAGCATTGCATTTGTGAAAACTCAGTCACTTATGAATGATAGTCAGAGTGGAACTTTTATCAAAACGTATATCAAAATGAGTTTGAAATGGATCATACTGCTGATTGCATCATGCATCACCATTAATAAATTGCAAACCCACATACTGTCAATCTTGGCAAGTACTGGGCGTGATAAGATCTCTTCTAAAAACCAGCAGCACTTTTTTTGCCAGCAATGCTTAGGTTGGAGAGAGAGAGAGAGAGAGAGAGAGAGAGAGAGAGAGAGAGAGAGAGAGAGAGAGAGAGAGAGAGAGAGAGAGAGCGAGAGCGAGAAGGAGAGCGAGAGAGAGCGAAAAAGAGAGAGTGTGTCTGAGCAATACCCCATGGTTTCCTCACAGTACTTTCCTCCTTATTCAATTCAACTTTGTTGCTTGACCTTTGACTCAGTTTGTTTCCTGAAAAACATTGCTCCTTGTTATCCCCCTCATCGCCCCCATCCATTCCGACCATCAGGCTAAAAACGATTGAAAACGGAGCCTAAATGTTTCAGATGCCGGCCAAGCGTTACAAAAGTACTCTCTTAAAAACACAGAGGGGAAGAGAGAAACAGAAAACAACTCTTCTGTCAATGGAAGGTGTGAAGTTGAAAATAAATTGGCCATTTCATTACACAAGATGGCTGCCATTGTTTTCTTTCAAAACACTAGCTCCCCTACCTGATTTTATGGCCAAACACAACATAGTTTGGGGGCTAACATATGGAATTGTTTTAAGATGGTCATACCATGGATCATTTAGCTATTTGATTTTAGATTTTAGGACCCATGTAGGTATAAACATTTGATAAAATATAGAATACTATACCTTAATACAATAGCCCATAGAAACACATTGAATAACACATTCATAAATGGGAAAAACAGAAATATTCTACAAATTCATCAAAGGGAATAGAAGAAAGCCTTTTTTTGCACAAAGCTAAAACCGGTACCAGTTACCTCCAAACTTCCATACAAAATGTTAAACCGGTACCAGTTACCTCCAAACTTCCATACAAAATGTTAAACCGGTACCAGTTACCTCCAAACTTCTATACAAAATGTTAAACCGGTACCGGTTACCTCCAAACTTCCATACAAAATGTTAAACCGGTACCAGTTACCTCCAAACTTCTATACAAAATGTTAAACTGGTACCGTTGACCTTCAGACGAGTCCCGTGACACGAGTGGGGGTTGTAGAGAACACCATCGTGTTCGTGAGATTCCCATTAGTTTGTAGCCCAAACAGTTTGGACGCTACAGACAGAAGTTGGCACATCAGCGGTACCGACTTCAGACGAGTCCCGTCGGGCTTGTGGGGGTCGAATAGAAAAATGGAGAAAACCATTTCGTGACAGTCTCATTTTTCCATTGTGGTCATATTAGTTCGGACACTATTGACGTTTTCGTGAGAAGACCAATTTTTGCGAAAAAACTATTTCTGTATGGACCTTGCTTTGTGCATGGCCCCGGGACATTGTCATTCTGAAACAGGAAAGGGCCTTCCCCAAACTGTTGCCACAAAGTTGGAAGCACAGAATCGTCTAGATTTGTCATTGTATGCTGTAGTGTTAAGATTTCCTTCACTGGAACTAAGGGGCCTAGCCCGAACCATGAAAAACAGCCCCAGACCATTATTCCTCCTCCACCAAACTTTCCAGTTGGCACTATGCATTGGGGCAGGTAATCTGCCAAACCCAGATTCGTCTGTTGGACTGCCAGATGGTGAAGCGTGATTCATGACTCCAGAGAACGCGTTTCCACTGCTCCAGCGTCCAATGGAAGCAAGCTTTACACCTCTCCAGCCGACTCTTGGCATTGCGCATGGTGATCTTAGGCTTGTGTGCGGCTGCACGTTGCTTCCAGAGGCAGTTTGGAACTCGGTAGTGAGTGTTGCAACTGAGGACAGATGATTTTTATACGCTACGTGCTTCAGACCTTGGCAGTCCTGTTCTGTGAGCTTGTGTGGCCTACCACTACTCGCCGTTGTTACTTAGATGTTTCCACTTCACAATAACAGCCCTTACAGTTGACCAGGGCAGCTCTAGCAGGGCAGAAATTTGACGAACTGACTTGTTGGAAAGATGGCATGCTATGACGGTGCCACTTTGAAAGTCACTGAGCGCTTCAGTAAGGCCATTCTACTGCTAATGTTTCTATGGAGATTGCATAGATGTGTGCTCGATTTTATACACCTGTCAGCAATGGGTATGGCTGAAATAGCCGAATCCACAAATTTGAAGGGGTGTCCACATACTTTTGTATATATAGTGTATCTACAATACAACATTTATAATACCACAATACAACAATATTACAACATTACAATATACGTCCGTGTAGAGTGCACGTATTAGCGTGTGTGTGCATTTGTGTGTGCATATGCGTGTGTGTGTGTGTGCCTGTGTGTGTGTGTGTGTCTTCACAATCTGCATTGTTCCATAAGGTGTAGTTTTACCCGTTTTTTTTGTAGGATTTTACTGCTTGATTGAGTTATTTGATGTTGAATTGAGTTCCATGTAGTCATGGCTCTATGTAGCATTGTGCGTTTCCCACAGTCTTTTCTGGAATTGGGGACGGTGAAGTGACCCCTTGTGGCATGTCTTGTGGGGTATGCATGGGTGTCTAAACTGTGTGATAGTCATTTGAACAGTCAGCTCAGCGCTTTCAGAATGTCAATACTTCTCACAAAGACAAGTAGTGATGCAGTTAATCTCTCCTCTACTTTGAGTCAGGAGAGTTTGACATGCATGTTGTTGATTTTAGCTCTCCATGTACATTTAAGGTCCAACCGTGCTGCTCTGTTCTGGGCCAACTGTAATTTACCTATGTCTCTTCTTTGTGGGCATTAGTCCAGGTACGATAAAGCTAGGGCCTGTAGGACTTGTTTTGTTGATAGCGATGTCAAGAAAGCAGAGCAGCGCTTTATTACGGACATAGTTATGTAGGTCACTCATTCATTCCGTCACACCGGCTGGTGCATAAGGGGAGCAGCAAAGGCTCTCCACTTCTGTCTGTCTCTGGGTATCTTCTCCACTGTTCTGCTGAGATTGTTGGAGCTTCTCCACCTTGTTGTTTTGGGCCTCTGTTGAAGGTGAGATACTATAAATGTCTCTTTGCCATGAGAGGACGTAATCACGCTGTGGGATACTTGACCTGGGGAAAAGGTTATTGGGGTTCATGCATGTTTCGGGGTTGTCGCTGAACGCTGAACCCTGAGAGGAACCTTCTTTATTTAGGCTACCCCATCCTGTAAAGCCTATTTGCAGCACTGACCAGCCTGCATTGCGTTATAAAGTTAGATAATAAGATAGCACTATCTAACCAGCCAGCTTAGATACAGACTTACTGTTAGCTCATTGCTCCAGAGAAAATAGCTCACTAACCAATTAGTAACATTAATAAATGCAAGACATGTAGTGGTGTAATAATGTTATATGATGTACTGTTTTATCTTTTGTTTTATGTGTGATGTAAATGCCTTAATGTGTTTGGACCCCAGGAAGAGTGGCTGCTGCCTTGGCAGCTAGTATGACTCAAAGGTGTACATTATGTATGTGCATGAGAGCAGCCATCTACATTACATGCCTGGTGGTAGATTACAATGTTTCTGAGATACACATTGCTCTTCTCCTCTGCTGGTTCAATATGTAAATTCCCACACTCGACTCTCCCACTTCACAGTAAACTAGATTAAATTCTCCTATGCTGCTTGTGCTGTGGAATTACCCCAGTTCACCGCTATTTTACATGCAGGTCGACATTTATTGGGATGAATATTTTCCTGGAGGCAGCGCTGAGCGATATCCACTAGATGGGCCAGATGCAAAGAAAAAAATGTGCTAGGCCTATATCGTAAAGATTTATGAAAACACAAATGTGCTTTTTGGTCTTAATTTAAGGTTAGGGTTAGGCATAAGGTTAGCTGTGTGGTTAAGGTTAGGGTTAGATTCAGTGGAGGCTGCTGAGGGGAGGCCGGCTCATAATAATGTCTGGAACGGAGTAAATGGAATGGCATCAAACTGGAAACCATTTGTTTGATGTATTTGATACCATTCCACCTATTCAGGTCCAGCCATTACCACAAGCCCATCCTCCCCAATTAAGGTGCCATCAACCTCCTGTGGGTAGGTTTAAAATCAGATTGTATTACTTTGTGGCTGTGCCAGCTGGTGACTACCCTGAGTTGCCTCCAGTACATGAGTCATCCCAATAAATGCCAACCTGCATTTAACATGGCAGCAGATTAACCATCTTCGAGATAGCTCCTCCGAGATACAGGGCCCTGGCAAATGTATCACGTGGAGAGAATGTAGACATCCATAGCATGCAGGGGAGCGACAAGGTTACGGTTGCTGGCACATTCAATCACATTGCTGGAATAGGCCCCTATCTCTGTTTTTCATCATCACTCAGATGCAAATAAAAGACATCAATCAAGCAGTTTGACAGCCCTCAGCAGATAACTAACTGTTAGCATAACGATTGCCTTGCAGACGCAACACACACTGTGGGCATGTTCAGGGGCTCAACGTTGGTTGGCCAGCTGGTCAGTTTTGTCTGGGCAGTGTGTGTGCATTTGTGTGCGTGGGTATGTCCGTGTGTACTTAACGGTATGCATGTGTTAAATCTCTGTTGTATCCACCAAAAACAGCAGCATTTACAAATGAAACCTCAGCTGTCCAACCTGACGACTAAATCCCTAGATCCAATAGGCTAACTAAAAAACATCAGCTGCTTAATCATAACCCTCCCGCCCAAACCTCTCTCCCGCCCAAACCTCTTTCCCTCCCTCCCTCCCTCCCTCATCTCTTATCCTTTAACATTATTAGTGAGTTTACAAGAAGTTTCTTTGTGTTCTCTATCTCTCTGGGAAATCTCAGAGGGACCAATCAGTGCCCAGATAATCCCACAGTCTAATATGAGCTTCTGTCTTCTCTCTGACAGTCTACCTCTCCTCCTCACCCACAATCTGCAATCCAAAAGCATTTAGAGGGATGGACATCCTTAAAACCGATAGTGGCTTGGTTTTTAGTTTTTCACGAGCGGAGATATTCACATTTCTGCCTCACGATATTACTCTTTTATGGATCTCTCTCTCTATCTCCTTTTTGATTTTTTCATTTACAGTGCATTCAGAAGTTGTAGAAACATCTCAAGGATGCTCAATGGAAACAGGATGCACCTGAGCTTAATTTCGAGTCTCATAGCAAAGGGTCTGAATAGTTATGTAAATGTGATATTTCAGTTTTTTATTTTTAATACATTTGCAAAAATGTCTAAAAAACAGTTTTTGCTTTGTCATTATGGGGTATTATGTGTAAATTAATGAGGGGAAAAAACTATTTAATCAATTTTAGAATAAGGCTGTAACATAACAAAATGTGGAAAAAGTCAAGGGATCTGAATACTTTCCGAATGGGTCTCTCATGTTGGTGATTCTCCTGTTTATTCCACAGTTATTGGGTGTAAAAGCTTTCATCCTCCTCCCTTGTTATTGTCCTGGGAGAGATGGTTTGTCTGGCCGGCAGTGGAATATTATGCGGCTTTTTGGCGCTGAGCATTTTTGGCGCTACAGTTCTGGATCTCAAAGGTTCTGGACCATTCTACTGTGGAACTCGTTGGCTAGCTGGGCATCACTTCCTGTAAGCAAATGTGACCGGGCTGCCCGCAGAGGCACTGTGACACCTGCCATAAGCGACACTGCATGCACAATCTAATCTGCATGCTTTAGGCTGAGTTAAAAGACAACACACTTGCTCAAAGTTGACAGGTAGCCCAGCGGTAAAGTGTTTGGCCAGTTACTGAAAGGTTGCTGGTTTGAATCCCTGAGCGGACTAGATGAAAAATCTGTGGATAAGAGTGTCTGCTAAATTGCTTCCAAATAAAGGCCTGCCTGAAGATGACCAAGATAGTTTACATTGTTTGGCAGATGCTATGGATCAACTTACATACTTTTTTTTTTTTTCATACTGGTCCACCATGGGAATTGAACCCACAACCTTGGCGTTGCAAGCACTGTGCTCTACCAACTGAGCTAAACAGGAGCACATGTTGTGTGGCCTGGAACAGTGATGCACCCACAGGTACAGTGAGGGGAAAAAAGTATTTGATCCCCTGCTGATTTTGTACGTTTGCCCACTGACAAAGAAATGATCAGTCTATAATTTTAATGGTAGGTTTATTTGAACAGTAAGAGACAGAATAACAACAACAAAATCCAGAAAAACACATGTCAAAAAAGTTATACATTGATTTGCATTTTAATGAGGGAAATAAGTATTTGACCCCCTCTCAATCAGAAAGATTTATACAGGTAACGAGCTGAGATTAAGAGCACACTCTTAAAGGGAGTGCTCCTAATCTCAGTTTGTTACCTGTATAAAAGACACCTGTCCACAGAAGCAATCAATCAATCAGATTCCAAACTCTCCACCATGGCCAAGACCAAAGAGCTCTCCAAGGATGTCAGGGACAAGATTGTAGACCTACACAAGGCTGGAATGGGCTACAAGACCATCGCCAAGCAGCTTGGTGAGAAGGTGACAACAGTTAGTGCAATTATTCGCAAATGGAAGAAACACAAAAGAACTGTCAATCTCCCTCGGCCTGGGGCTCCATGCAAGATCTCACCTCGTGGAGTTGCAATGATCATAAGAACGGTGAGGAATCAGCCCAGAACTACACAGGAGGATATTGTCAATGATCTCAAGGCAGCTGGGACCATAGTCACCAAGAAAACAATTGGTAACACACTACGTCGTGAAGGACTGAAATCCTGCAGCGCCCGCAAGGTCCCCCTGCTCAAGAAAGCACATATACAGGGCCGTCTGAAGTTTGCCAATGAACATCTGAATGATTCAGAGGAGAACTGGGTGAAAGTGTTGTGGTCAGATGAGACCAATATGGAGTTCTTTGGCATCAACTCAACTCGCCGTGTTTGGAGGAGGAGGAATGCTGCCTATGACCCCAAGAACACCATCCCCACCGTCAAACATGGAGGTGGAAACATTATGCTTTGGGGGTGTTTTTCTGCTAAGGGGACAGAACAACATATACCATCAAATCTTGGGTGAGAACCTCCTTCCCTCAGCCAGGGCATTGAAAATGGGTCGTGGATGGGTATTCCAGCATGACAATGACCCAAAACACACGGCCAAGGCAACAAAGGAGTGGCTCAAGAATAAGCACATTAATCCCATAGAAAATCTGTGGAGGGAGCTGAAGGTTCGAGTTGCCAAACGTCAGCCTCCGAACCTTAATAACTTGGAGAAGATCTGCAAAGAGGAGTGGGACAAAATCCCTCCTGAGATGTGTGCAAACCTGGTGGACAACTACAAGAAACGTCTGACCTCTGTGATTGCCAACAAGGGTTTTACCACCAAGTACTAAGTCATGTTTTGCAGAGGGGTCAAATACTTATTTCCCTCATTATAATGCAAATCAATTTCTAACATTTTTGACATGCGTTTTTCTGGATTTTTTTGTTGTTATTCTGTCTCTCACTGTTCAAATAAACCTACCATTAAAATTATAGACTGATCATGTCTTTGTCAGTGGGCAAACATACAAAATCAGCAGGGGATCAAATACTTTTTTCCCTCACTGTAGCTCTTTGCTACCTCAGGCCAGTAAATATAATTGTTCTAGTCTAGTAAAGGGGTATGTAGAATAGAATGTGTTTTGAATGGGAGACGGAACAGATGCAGCGTCTGAAATAACAATGAACAAACTACAGACCCCAGCATAGAGACATAAAAACCTGAGCCTGAACCACAGAATGAATGTTAACAGTAACTGAAACCTACAACCATGCAATGGAGATGTTTGTATCACTTGGCCTGTGGTGGAGCTGGCACGGGAACAGGGAACTATATCCTGCTACTCCAGCAGGGCTATTACCCATTGTTGGTTTTGAGTAGATGGGATGTAACAGCCAGAACTACAAAATGAGATGCATCAGGAAGAAAGCAGTTGTTTTTTCTCACTCTCACTCTCACTCTTATTCTCACTCTCTCTCAATCTCACCCTCACTCACACAGGGTCTGGGGAAGTAAGCAGGAGTGAGACCAGACACACCAGCAGCACAAACTGCTGAAACGGCTTCCCTATAATTGGTTCATGTGGTAAGATTCAATTAAAATAATTGCAGGGAGGGACAATTCTACAGGCGCTTGTGGTCTAGCACATGGTTTCCCAAACTCGGTCCTAAAACCAAAACGTTCCCCCAGGGGGGGTCCCAGGACTGAGTTTAGGAAGCCCTGGAGAAGACATTGAGAATTATTCAGCTGGTGACCAATTTAGAATGGGATGCTTGTTACATTTTAGTAAGGCATTGCCATAGCAACAAAAGTTAAATGGTATAAGTCTCAATGTTTTTTGTCCTTCATGTGAGGCAGTTCGGCAGCTCTACAAGTTATCTACAAAACGTATTAACCTGGAAGTTTCACCCACCTTTCTGATCTCTGTGGCAAGACTCTCCAATCTCACTGATCTCTTTAGCTGGCATAAACACGACTTTGAGAAACTGAGCGACACTGCTGTTTCAACATGGCCACCAGGTGAGTTGTGATCAGGGTATTGTGTGTGCGATCATTGGCTCCACTTGGGCAGTGATCAGCTGACAGACAGACTGCAGTTTCTCCCTGGGCTGTTCAGGTGCAGGAGCCAATACCTTGGAAAGCCAGGAGGGAGGTTCAGTTGTTGCCCTGTAGAGAATCAACAGATGATTTCTCTATGTGATGTGCCATCTCATGCCTGTCATGTGCACTGGTTCACACAAAGTCTGCAGGCAACTCGATATCATGTGGCCACAGGTGGGATTATCACATGAACGGTAAAACACAGCATTGCATTCAAGGGTTGAATTGAGATTTTGTCTCATATTTCTCCCACTCACGCCACCAAAATTCAACCAGAAAGATGACAGGGCCACTAAAAGTGTCCTGAGCTGACCTTTGATTACTATTGTTCACTTCCTGTGGGACTATAGTTCACTTCCTGTAGGACTATAGTTCACTTTCTATGGCTGTTTAAACTTCCTGGTAGGTACATATGCAAGGCCTGCCACAAATTGAGCTTTAATAATGTCAGTATATCTAGCCAACGACTGAAGGCTTTGATTGCCAGTTGGTCTAAACATTTTAAAAACAAACTACATTTCAGAACCAAATAGGTTAGCGACATGGCATGCTTACTTTGGTCTATGAGCCGAGACAAACTCAATTTTCTACTGAGACAGTCTCTGGTGCGACGATAAATTGATTATTTATAACAACAGCATTATATCTAACTCAATGCCTCTGATTCTGTGTGTGTGTATGTGTGTACGATTACCCCCCTCCCTACCGAGGGTGTTGAAAAGCGAAGGATTTTTTAAAATTGTTTTTCTGCAAACCTCAGCAGCTGTTTCATACTTGGCCTGCCCTTGACCTCTGCTAAGGCAACCAAACACAACTTCAGCAGCAATGTAGATGTATTATTCAAAATATGTAGCAAAGTCATGATAGTTAACTATGTGATCAAAGGCTGTAATTTCACAGGTACATAATTATTTGGGTCATTTAGCAGACATTCTTATCCAGAGTGATGTACAGGTGTAATTAGGGTTAAGTGCCTTGCTCATGGGCACAGCCAGATGTATCACCTAGTCAGCTTGTGGATTCAAACCAGCGACCTTTTGGTTACTGGAGCTACGCGCTTAACCGCTAGGCTACCTGCCGCCCTGCATGTGTCAGGCTCTGGCCTATAGAGGTCTCATTAATCATACTAGACCTATATGTAAATCAAGTAGATACTTAGCTACAGTACATGCAGTAGACTGTCAGATGCATATTCGTTTATAACAGTTTATGAGTAGCCAAATATAACTTTGATATAAACATGCGCGGGGGATGGTAGAATATTTTAACATATATATATTTTTAAAAATAATACTTGTTAGCTTTCACATGCTACACTAGCAATTTCCTCTCCTATAATTTCAAATTCTGACTGCTTTTAGTTATGACTTAATTAGCCATATTCATCTTTAACAAACAGACAGTAAATAGACAGTAAACCCATCAGGTCCTTGTAACGCCATCTAATCGGGCTGCTATTGACCACAGATGCCTGTAGAACCACATCTATAGATATAGTACAAAACTTAAATTCAAAAAGTATAATTATAACAATAATAATAATAATAATAATAATAATAATAATAATAATAATAATAATAATAATAATAATAATAACAATAATAACCGTCACTTTTTGTGTCTGTCCTAGTCTATTGTTATTTACTATGTCCTATGTAGAATATTGGTTTCTATAATACTGTGTATACAGAGCTGTTTCCAACTGAACGAGAGGGGAGGCACAGCTAATGTATTCAGCTGATGTCCAGTCCACCTGATGTCCCTTTCCATTTGGTTTTGTGAACCAGATGTGAGAATAATGCCGACCCTCAGCACAACTCTTCCTATGAGCACCAGAACACAACGCACCATCACACATATGCGTAGCACACCGGCTACATGGAGAACTGCTTTCGCTCCCACACTGATTTGTTTTACTGTTTTTGCTTACTTGTTTAATGACTTGTATGTGCTGTGTAATTCAGCTTTTAGATGCCAAATACAGCCTACATAATGTAATAAAACTCCTACTACGATGTGACAACAACAGATCAAACATTCCCAAACGGTGTATCTAGTATTGCTGCTACTACATCCACACTAGATTTGGAACTAATTATACTACTTGTGACCAGAGCCACATTGAGCCTTAGCTAAATACAGTGCATAGCATGGATCTGTAATGTTCCTCTCATTCTAATTGACCCTTTGCTAAGCCCCGCCCCAGAATTTGGGACAACCAATCGCAGCGCTCCAATGGATGGCAACTGTTGTCGAGTCCGGCACCTCGGACAAGCTCACATTTTAAACGCATGGAAGCCATTGAGAGCATTGCAAAAACTGAGAGTTTTCATCTAACTACTAAGTGTTTAAATGGCTAAATAATTGAACAGTGCACCAGGAGTACTTGCTACTGTGATTTCTGAAATGCAGAACCTGTTGGATAATTTTTTTGAATCTGAAATTATACTTTTGTCTCATTGTTTGCTAGCTCAGCTGGTTATCTCTCAATCTCATTGACCACCAAACGTTGCTAACTTTAGCTAGCTAGCCAGTTAATATAACTGTCAGCAATCTTATGAATACAACGCTCATCTGCTGTCGACATCAGGATACGATTTGAGAGCACTAGTTAGCTCCAAAAGTGGTCAACAGAGCCATCCAGTGGCTAGACACACTACTACCTTCATTTTATTGGGTGTCCACCCACTCTGCCCAGGGTGGGTGAAAATACACTTCTGGTGATGACATTTCACTTTCTTACATTATAAAATAAATGTTACCAAGACCAATGTGATTATTCATATTCTGAATCGTTCAGTGGGGTCTTTTTTCTAACTTTCTTCTAACATTTCATTAACAGTATATCCAAAAAAGTTGACAGAGAGGTGCAGCTTTCTCGCATAAACTTTTGAGGATTTTACATGTTGTGGTGGTCATCTTCAAAGTTGTTTCCGCGGGTCACAAAAAGCTAAATTAGCACGACACGAGCAGAATTAAATGTAAAAGGCTTGTGGTACACTCAGTGCTCCGTTGACATTTCACAGAGATACACTTGTTTATGTGAGAAATCTGTGAAAAATAACAGGAATTTAGCAAAGCTTATACTAAAATAGGCCATGTCTCAAAATTGATATCTATCTTACCACCTATATTGTTTTTATTCCTGTGGATTCGAGAAGAAAGATTACGAGTTCAACAGGAAAGTGAGCCTGTCAGGTCGCCTTCAGTCTGGCTGATGCAATGCTGTGCAAATGTCCTTATTTTGTACCACTTTTATTCTCTGGCCTTATTTAGTCAACCTTATTTTCACCATCCTACAAGGGTAAAAACTCCAATAAGATTTGAACGGATTGTGATAGAGACATGAAGTTTGGACCAGAGGAGGCCGGAAGGAGGAGCTGTAGGAGGACGGGCTCTTTGTAATGGCTGGAATGGAACTAATGGAACGGAGTCGGACATGGGGTTTCCATATGTTTGATACTGTTCCAATAATTCCATTCCAGTCTTTACAATGAGCCCGTCCTACTATAGCTCCTCCCACCAACCTCTGTTGGTTCGGACCATTGGTTTTCTTAGAGGATTATCTACACAATTAACATAATAGTTTACCCATTGGTCAAAATATGCATTTTTGATTGGACACCCAACATTTTACCATGTTCCTGTGAAGCAATTGTGATGACAGTCCACAACAACATACCCAAGAGTCTCCTGATTAGCAAGGGGTACTCTGTGTTCAATTTCATTGTGTATTAAAAATACAAATATTAAAATGGACTTCCTGGGAAAATGTTGACTGAGGTTGCAACAGTAACCAAGGGGGGCGGAGCTTAGTGAAGCGTAAATTCTACACACCTACAGCATCCATACTACCAGGAGAGCTGAGGTACTCTAGTCCCGTCATCTCCCCCTCCTGCAGCTGTGTTGGTAGGCCTATTTGACCGCTGAGGGGTGTTTTCTCCTGCCAATGTAGCCCCAGGCGTGCTTTCAGGGGGCTTTGGACCCACACTCGGAGAGCCCATTCAACTTTGGGTCTGCCACCGAGAGAGCTACACTGATAAAAGATGACTGGGTTGAGAACTTTCCAAACACCTGATGGGAGTAGTTTCAGATGCGATTGATTTATTCCTGTTTACATTATTAGGAGAAGGGAGGTTTTGGAATGTGGAATATGATGTGAAAATTCCAGAATCCCAAATGGTTTTGTTTTGATGTTGTGTTGAATGTGATTCTTTAACCTGTGGAAACCTTTCACATGTTCTTTGTCCGAGGGAGGTGTCACAGCAAAGTAAACTTGTTAAAATGAGTGTAATATTAAGTGTGCATGCCAATGAATACTGAGGTGGTTGAAACACCAAACTTTTACTCTGCTGTCTCTATGTCTCCATGCAAAATTGTTTATAGTTGAACTCATATTTTACTCTAAGTAATTATTTATAATCTTGAAAAAAACAATATTCCTGAGAAATACAACACAATGCCTAACACCGACACCAATTATATTCAGTGCTGAGTTTCACACCTCTGTGTGTCATAAGTAGCACTTTCTCCTCTCCTCTCCTGCCTTCCAATCCCCTCCATTTCGATAATTGCATATAGCACCCAACCCATTTCCATTAAAAAATAATAATAATTTCCACTGACTTATTCTTCGGCTCAAAAGATGCACAAGATGTGTGTTATTTTTCATCTCTTTCTTTCTCTATTCGAGACTAGCTGCATGTGTAAATGACTTCTCATCCATGTGACTTGGAACCCTCAAACTGAGGGAAGAGGAGCTCGCTAGAGTGCTTGCTCACTGTCAGAACAGAGGCCTGATTGCTACAGTATTACTATGACAAAAGACACTGGTCTCCATAGCAACTGTCTAGTTAGTTAGCCGTGGCGCTACGGTAGCTAGCCCGGCTGGTGTTAGATGTATGTGTCCTCTCCTCTGATGTGTGACGTGTAGTAGCTGTGTGTCGACGCTCTCGCTAACAAGTTCCTGATCCACTTACATTAGCTTGTCTCCGCTGGGTAGCATTGAATGATTCTGTCATGGGAGAGAGGGTTATACTGTACTACAGGGAAGGTGCTTGATCTACATGCATACTGACAACACTTTTGCTGCATTGTTAGTACATCTGCTATATGTTTGTGATTCAAACCAATAGGGGGCACATGCAAAGTTCAGTTCCAAACTGGTTTAGGTCAGAAGACACACATTGATTTCTGGGAACACTATGGAATCACTATTTCTAATTAGACCAGGGGGGATTTTTACCTGCTAATTAACTGTCTTGTCATGTCGTCCTGGGGTGTTCAAGTTACTCAGCACCATACCTCTGTGCTGTGCTTCAACATGAGATATAAACCTATACCGTATTCGACTAACATCACAGAGAAAATGTCAAGGTTACTTCGATGTTCTCTGAGCAAAATGAAGAATGAGTGGGGAGAGAAACTACTGCCACTGTTTATAGGCTTATAGTTGAATAAAGACATGAATAATTACCTCATCGCGGGGTAGCTAGCTAGCTAGAGAGACCCAATTGTCCCATCGTTGAATTATTCAATTTCTGCATTATGTAACAAAGCTTTAAGTATCCTCTCCAAAGGTTTGAATCTTTGTTGGCGATGCGACTTTGTTAAAATATTAATGCATGCTGGCCTTGTGTGGTTGGGTGAATGGGCGAAGACATAATGTGTGCTTGGGTGGATGGGTACAGCATAGGTATAGGCCTCTCGTAACTGGAAACGCCTTATTTATTTTTTTTGGGGGGGGGGGGTAGATCAGCTTTAATATTGCAGATAGATTGTAACTTCCATCAATTTAATTGTCTGCATCAATTCCAATCCCCAATATGTTTTTTTCTCTCACAAATATATATATATATATACACATACATACATATATACATACATATATACACATACATATACATTTCCTTTAAAAAATATATATATATTTCCCTTTATTACTTTCCAACCCCACCACCCCTTCCCTAATTGGAGTAGACTAGTGAACAACTATGCTTAGGCCTCTACTTCCAGCTTATACATACTATAGAAATTTTATGGACACAGTCAATTTTACAATAATTCTATTTTGTTTGTTTTTACTCCTGAACTTCCTCTACCCTCAACCTCTCCGATCATTTTCATGATATCCATCCAGTTTGCTTCTATATGCCATATCTTTCTAACTGTGCTCTTTCACAAAATCTCTCAACCTATAACCTATATACTTATTATGGACACAGTATGCTTACATTATTAGTTATCTTGTTGTTATTAGTTGTTGTTAGTTGTTATTAGTCCCATCCTTCAACTCCATTCAACACCACTCATCTATCTCTTAACAACATCCATATTGGATTTCGATTTGCCATATATTTTTCAACTGTACTGTGATGTTTTACAAAAGTTCTGAACCTTTCTATTCTCATTGTTTCTAAAGATTGTAAATTGAAAATAAACATTTTTGCTAAAGGTATTGTTATATTATTGATCGATTGACTATGACTTTTCAGATCACCCAGTAATGCTATCTGCAGTGTTAGCTCCAGGTAAATATTGCAATCCTTTAGCCATTCCTGGACCTGTGTCCAAAAACAAGCTACAAATGGACAGTACCAAAACCAATGATCTAATGATTCTGTCTCTTCGCAGAAAAATCTGCAGAGCTGGGAAGATTGTATATAAATAACATTCTATTGGTAGCAAGAATTTTATATAATAATTTAAATTGAACAATTCTAAGTTTTGAATACGGCGTTGTTTTGCGTATCAGTTCATAAACATGGGATCGGTACATCAAAAATCTATTCCCAACTATTTTGCAATCTATATGGGACAGCTGTCAAATCTTTGGTCCTTAAATGAAACTGGTATACTTTGTTATTTATCACAGTTTTCTTTAACCATTTATGTTCTTTAATGCAAGGCCGACAGACAAGTTCCTTACATTTTCCCCCTTCCACTTTCCTCTTCCATTTTTGCAGGTAATGCTGCAATTATTTGGTTGTAATTTTGGGTGGAGCAGACATTTCCATATGTTTTTGTTAGCTGCATGTGCATAACTCCACCAGTCCTACCGATGATATCATTTACGAAGATTATACCTTTTTTTAAACATTTTGTCAAAATAAAAGTTTTTTTTATCAATTAGGATATTTGAGTTTAACCACAATATTTGTTGCATTATTTGTTCTGTAGTTTCAGGAGGATTAAATTGAAATTGCAACCAACTTTCTATGGCTTGTTTTAGAAATAGTGATATTTGGGAGATTATTTCCTTTTCAAATAACTGAAAGTGTGAGGTTGTAATCTGAATAAAGGGAAAAAGGCCATTCTTGAACATTGGGTGAGACAATCCTACCAATTTGCTAGAGAACCAGTTTGGATTTAAGTATAACTTTTGTATGACTGAAGCTTTTATTGATAGGTCTAATGCTTTAATATTTAATCATTTCTGTCCTCCAAATTCATATTCATTATATAAATATGCCTGTTTAATTTTGTCTGGCTTGCCGTTCCAAATAAAATTGAATATATTTTTCTCATATAATTTAAAAAACTGTTCGCTAGGCGTAGGCAAGACCATAAGCAAATAAGTAAACTGGGATAATACTAAAGACTTAATCAAGGTGATTTTTCCACAAATTGACAGGTATTTACCTTTCCATGGTAACAAGATCATATCTATTTTTGCTAACTTTCTATTAAAATGTATTGGAGTGAGATCATTTATTTAATTTGGAATATGTATTCCGAGTGTATCCACATCACCATCAGATCATTTTATTGGTAAACTACATGGTAATGTACAATTTATATTTTTTTGTGATCCAATACGTAATATAGTACATTTATCATAATTTGGTTGTAATCCAGAGAGGTTAGAAAATGTATATAGATCCTCTATGAGGCTGTGGAGGGATTCGAGTTGTGGATTTAAAAGAAAACATGAATCATCAGCATACAATGACACTTTTGTTTTTAAGCCCTGGATTTCTAATCCTTTGATATTATTGTTGGATCTGATTTTAATACCTATCATCTCGATGGCCGTAATAAATAGATACAGTGGGGAAAAAAAGTATTTAGTCAGCCACCAATTGTGCAAGTTCTCCCACTTAAAAAGATGAGAGATGCCTGTAATTTTCATCATAGATACACGTCAACTATGACAAAAAAAATGAGATTTTTTTCCCCAGAAAATCACATTGTAGGATTTTTTATGAATTTATTTGCAAATTATGGTGGAAAATAAGTATTTGGTCAATAACAAAAGTTTCTCAATACTTTGTTATATACCCTTTGTTGGCAATGACACAGGTCAAACGTTTTCTGTAAGTCTTCACAAGGTTTTCACACACTGTTGCTGGAATTTTGGCCCATTCCTCCATGCAGATCTCCTTAGAGCAGTGATGTTTTGGGGCTGTCGCTGGGCAACACGGACTTTCAACTCCCTCCAAAGATTTTCTAGGGGGTTGAGATCTGGAGACTGGCTAGGCCACTCCAGGACCTTGAAATGCTTCTTCACGAAGCCACTCCTTCGTTGCCCGGGCGGTGTGTTTGGGATCATTGTCATGCTGAAAGACCCAGCCACGTTTCATCTTCAATGCCCTTGCTGATGGAAGGAGGTTTTCACTCAAAATCTCACGATACATGGCCCCATTCATTCTTTCCTTTACACGGATCAGTCGTCCTGGTCCCTTTGCAGAAAAAACAGCCCCAAAGCATGATGTTTCCACCCCCATGCTTCACAGTAGGTATGGTGTTCTTTGGATGCAACTCAGCATTATTTGTCCTCCAAACACGACAAGTTGAGTTTTTACCAAAAAGTTCTATTTTGGTTTCATCTGACCATATGACATTCTCCCAATCCTCTTCTGGATCATCCAAATGCACTCTAGCAAACTTCAGACGGGCCTGGACATGTACTGGCTTAAGCAGGGGGACACGTCTGGCACTGCAGGATTTGAGTCCCTGGCGGCGTAGTGTGTTACTGATGGTAGGCTTTGTTACTTTGGTCCCAGCTCTCTGCAGGTCATTCACTAGGTCCCCCCGTGTGGTTCTGGGATTTTTGCTCACCGTTCTTGTGATCATTTTGACCCCACGGGGTGAGATCTTGTGTGGAGCCCCAGATTGAGGGAGATTATCAGTGGTCTTGTATGTCTTCCATTTCCTAATAATTGCTCCCACAGTTGATTTCTTCAAACCAAGCTGCTTACCTATTGCAGATTCAGTCTTCCCAGCCTGGTGCAGGTCTACAATTTTGTTTCTGGTGTCCTTTGACAGCTCTTTGGTCTTGGCCATAGTGGAGTTTGGAGTGTGACTGTTTGAGGTTGTGGACATGTGTCTTTTATACTGATAACAAGTTCAAACAGGTGCCATTAATACAGGTAACGAGTGGAGGACAGAGGAGCCTCTTAATGAAGAAGTTACAGGTCTGTGAGAGCCAGAAATCTTGCTTGTTTGTAGGTGACCAAATACTTATTTTCCACCATAATTTGCAAATAAATTCATAAAAAAATCTACAATGTGATTTTCTTGGATTTCTTTTTCTCAATTTGTCTGTCATAGTTGACGTGTACCTATGATGAAAATTACATGCCTCTCTCATCTTTTTAAGTGGGAGAACTTGCACAATTGGTGGCTGACTAAATACTTTTTTTCCCCACTGTATGCCGATAGTGGACAACCTTGTTTCACTCCTCTTGACAGTTTAAAACTTTCTGAGAAATAGCCATTATTTACTATTTTACACCTAGGGTTACTATACATGATTTTAACCCATTTTATAAGAGATTATCCAAAATTGAAATGCTCCAGGCATGTATATATAAACCCCAGTTGTACTTTATCAAATGCCTTTTCGAAGTCTGCTATGAATAGCAGGCCTGGTTTCCCAGATTTTTCATAGTGTTCTATTGTTTCCAGTACTTGCCTTATATTATCTCCAATGTATCTTCCATGTAATAAACCTGTCTGATTAGAATGAATAATGTCCGACAATACCTTTTTAATTCTATGAGCTATACATTTTGCAAGAATTTTTGCGTCACAACACTGAAGTGTAAGGGGCCTCCAATTTTTGAAATGGACTGGATCTTTGTATTTTCCACTTGTATCCTGTTTCAGTAATAATGAATTCAGACCTTCTTCTTGAGTGTCTGATAATCTACCATTTACATAGGAGTGGTTAAAACATGCTAATAACGGTCCTCTGAGTATATCAAAAAAGGTTTGGTATACCTTGACTAGTATGCCATCCAATCCTGGAGTTTTTCTGGACTTACAATCTTTAATTGCATCCAGAAGTTCCTTCTCTGTAATTTCACCTTCACATGAGTCTTTCTGTATGGCTGTTAATTTTACATTGTCAATAGAAAAAAAAATCTCTACAATTAGCTTCAGTTAGAGGAGATGGAGGCGACTGAAACGAAAACATATGCTTAAAGTACTTTGTTTCCTCCTTCAAAATATAATTTGGTGAATCATGGGTGACTCTGTCATTTGTAACCAGTTTCAGTACATTATCTTTTGTAGCATTCCTATGCTGAAGATTAAAAAGAATTTGGTGCATTTTACCCCATATTCCATCCAGTTTGCTTTATTTTTTATAATATATTACACTTGATCTTTCTTGAATAAGTTTCTCCATTTCTTTTTGTTTTTCCTCTAATTTATTCTGAACCTCTTTGTTACAGTTTTTTTGCTATCTATCTGTTCTGTTAGACGTTCTATTTCCTTTGTTAGTATGGACTCTTTTGACCTAAATTGCTTTTGTTTTCGAGTTGAGTACTGAATTGTATGGCCTCTAAAGGCACATTTAAAGGTGTCCCATACAATAAGGGGATTTCCTGTACCTATGTTATGTCGGAAAAAATCAGTTATGAATTCCTCTCTCCTAGTTAAAAACAAGTTATCATTCAATAGGCTTTGATTAAATTTCCAAAATCCTCGCCCACGTGGAAATTCAGTAAGAGTAATGTATATGCCAATAATATGATGGTCCAACCGCATTCTGACCCCTATCAACACTTTTTAAACTTTTGGTGCCAACGAGAATGACATAAGAAAGAAGTCAAGACGACTAGCTTGATTGAGTCTCCGCCATGTATATCTCACTAGATCAGGATATTTAAGCCTCCATATATCTACTAGTTCTAATGTATCCATGACGTTCATGATTTCCTTAAGAGCATGAGGGTGATTGTTTGTAGTGTGATTTCCTTTATGGTCCATTGAGCTATTTAAAACGGTAATATAATCTCCCACCATAATAATAGAGTATTGAAGTGCTTGCAGGGTTGGTCCGTAAAGGTTAATGAGCCATATCTGTTTATGGTCCAATAACATATTTAAAATAATCCATCTACCTTGCGTATCTGTTTGGACAATTTGCACATTCGGATCGAAATTGCTGTTAATTAATATAATCACCCCTTATCTGTCATTGTTGTACGGATCTCAGCATCACAGAGCAGTCACTCTGTGACCTGGGTGTATGGCAGGGGTTCCCAAACTCTTTTGGCCAGTGACCCCATTTTGACAGCCAATGATTACTTTTTTAATTGGGGCTATGACAGTCTATAAAAAATCAATCTGACAGTAGTTTTGACAGTATTTCAATCTGAAGGAAGTATGGTTTGAAGTGACTGCAATGCATCAGAAAGGTATTGGGAAGTTCAGAAGATCATCAGGCAATCATTTCCCCTCCAGTCTGACATACCAGACTTAGTGCCTGGTCTTGTCCACTCTGCTCTAATGGGCATTGTAGAGGGAAACAGAAGACACATAGGTGTTCCTGAGAGTCTTATCTTTCAGTGATGGGGTCATAACATGTTGTATCTTAAACGGTTCAAAAGATAAAGCCACATTTGTAGGAAGAAAACTGAAACCGCTCTGGTTATTACAACCGCATCTAGCGGCTTACATAACCCCGGTTCTATGAACCAAGGGCGATTATTTTATTTTCTCTATTTTTCAGAGTTTCTCCATTACTGTGGCAGTACCCTAGCCCCCATCACACCCCCTAACCCCCATCACACCCCCTACACACAGATCACACAGATTTTGTAAAAACATATAAAAAATATAAAAAGGAAAGATAAAAAGTGCAATTTGATGTCATCAAAAGTAACTAAATTTTAAAAACAGTGATTTTCTAACACTGAGAGTTGAGGTGAAGTGGGGAGAAGGAAAATGCCCCCTGGCTAAAAACTCTTTACTTTTTAACCCGATGATGGAATTGAGTTAGAGTTGTTTGGGCTCTTTCTTCTTATCTTTTAAACCACAGAACATAGAAACAGTTGCCCTTTAAGCATCTACTAAATTATAATGATTAGTAATGTGCAGTTCGCAAGTCAAGACTCATTTTTCTGAGTGACTCGTTCATTTTTTGTTGTTCTTTTGCCCTGCTGGCAATGAATTGTACAGCAGGATTAATATGATACCATATATGCACGCAGGAAAATAGATCATGCTGCAGGCAGCATAGAGATGAAAAATACATGTTTAGAACTGATAATTGATTGCATGATGGACACAGCTTTGTAGAATCAAACCCGAACTTGAGAACAAATCGTTTGGGGTGCTGCCTGGGTGCTGTATTTCGCGAACAATATTGTGCTAATCCAGTGGCGGCTCCTGAAAAAATTCTCAGGAGGGGCAATTTTTCTGATGATTTAGGTGACCTACACACATTTAAAATAAAGATATGTCCAGCAACAACATGAAGACAGGGGCAGCATATAAGTCAATACCAGAAGCATTTATTGACTGATCTCAAAAGTGTTGGCTTACCAGGGTTGGTGGAGCCCTCAGTTTCATCTTTGCCTCGCAAAGCTAACTCAAACACTCCGCAAAACTTCACACACTGGATTAGCCGGCTGAGGATGTGGCGGTTCTTGCTAATGTCGTAGTAAATATATTTGTTATAGTGAATATGGAATATGATATGTTGAGTAAAATGTTGTGCTAAGATCTATTTAGGTCAGGAGCTGGTTATAAGTTCTGTTCCTATCCAATAACAATGGACAAAAGGGTCCTATCTTGTCAGCCTTGTCAGCAGGTGGCCAAGGACAACACCCACGCCATAGGCCTCTCAGTTCTTCCAACTCACGAGTTCTTGCTCTGAGGACACACACACACACAAACACACACACACACACATCATCACTGTTAAACACACACACACACACACACATCATCACTGTTAAACACACACACACACACACACAAAAATCCCCTCTCTTAGGCTGAACATTTGAAGACAGAGAACCCGACTCAGAGCCAATGCAACAGTGACAGTAGCCTGGAGGTGACCTCGCCCAACTCATCAGGACCAATCAGAAGATCAGAACTACTAGATTGAACCTACTTCATTTATTGCATAAAATGTCTGCACACAATGTTTCGGGGCTCTCTTCAGATAATAATAATAATAATAATAATATGCCATTTAGCAGACGCTTTTATCCAAAGCGACTTACAGTCATGCGTGCATACATTTTTGTGTATGGGTGGTCCCGGGGATCGAACCCACTACCTTGGCGTTACAAGCACCATGCTCTACCAGCTGAGCTACAGAAAGTGGATACTCATGGATGCGCATTGCAATTGTAAAATGTCAACACAATTGGAGACACCACGTCATTTTTGGAGACATGTTATTGACAGTAAACTATTGTAGATGCGACTGCTAACTAAATAAAACATTTTAGCTGGCTAGCTAATCATCTTAGCTAAATGTGGGGCAAACAATTCAGTTATTTACCGTTAATTTGAGGGATTGGGGTGAAAGAAATCGAGTTACATAGTGATACTTTACGATATACTGTATTGACAATATCGCAATATTTTAGCGCTAGTTGGCTGTACCTGCACCAAAACACCATTATTGTTCCTTCATAGCTTGTTCTCAATCTTTTCACATTGGGAGCCAATTAGTTTTCAGCACTTTTATTTCCATGACCAGGGACGGCTTGTTCAATAGGGCGATATGGGCGACGCACTGCCAAACGGGAAAAGCAAGGGATTTTTTTTCTAATCAATTATAAAAAAAAATATAAAAAAAATATATATATTTTTTTTTTATAAATTTATAAAAAATTATATCACGGCAACAGCAGTTATCAGTGTTCACGTCTGATCTGACAGCCACTAAATGTCAAATCAGGCTAAAGTCGTGCTTCAAATGGCCCCGCCCGTTTTTTGGGCGATTTCAGTCAGGTTGAAAATCGCCCAGAAGTCTCTCATAGCCTGTCATGTAAAATCTATTTTTTTCACATTTCAAAGCTTTCAATACATTCTCTATGGGTGTCTGTGGGCTTGCACTTACGCGCTTTCGTCATAGATAACGTAACCACGAATGAACGTAACTAAGAAAAGACCAGGTAGCAGCCTCAATCAATTCACTACTACTATCAAAATGGCTAGGCTTCAGTCCAACTCGATTGTGTCTTTGAAAGAAGTTCCTTTTTGTCGGCGAACAAATTAAGATAAATTGGCAACGAAACAATTAGGACCTCCCAGACCAAATTTAATAATTCAAAAGGTTTCTACTAAAGGCGGAAAGTCCTACACCCGAGGATTTTCCAAAAATTGGTACGAACGAAAAAAGACATTGCCACTCACTCAACTGGATGACGAGGGATACAGGCTAGCTGTCCGCCGCCACAACGATGAGGTTAGTGTTGATAATCACAAGTTTACTGGATGTGGATATGGTGTAATAAAGGCAGTTTATTCAGAGGTAAATATATCTGGAATCGCGTTCACGGACCCGTTCGTCAAACTCTTAGGGAGCTATAAATTAAGCCCCATTACTTACCATATCAGATAAGAGAAATTGCTGCAGCTACATATATTTTACATCCTGGCCCTACATAGTTCACTATTTGCATCACTTACCAAAATATTACATGTGGTCATATATGCTTGGAAAGTGGAGATGCCATAGAACGTCAAAAAAGTAAACATTGCTGGAGACACATTGTCGTTTTGGAGAAGACATCGCGTTTGCTAGCGAAGAGATTTGTTGTGGCAAATGAACTTGGCCTGGGAATTGCCAGGAACCTCACGATAAGATATATGCATCAGCATTGCGAGTCTCATGATTCTATACGTATTGCGATTCGATACTGTGATTTTATTGCGCACCATATGTCTGTTGCAGAGGGATCAGAAAGCCATGAGAACGAGTTTTGATCAGTCATGGAAATAAAAGTGCTGAAAACTAATTGGCTCCCAATGTGAAAAGATTGAGAACAAGCTATGAAGGAACAATAATGGTGTTTTGGTGCAGGTACAGCCAACTAGCGCTAAAATATTGCGATATTGTCAATACAGTATATCGTAAAGTATCACTATGTAACTCGATTTCTTTCACCCCAATCCCTCAAATTAACGGTAAATAACTGAATTGTTTGCCCCACATTTAGCTAAGATGATTAGCTAGCCAGCTAAAATGTTTTATTTAGTTAGCAGTCGCATCTACAATAGTTTACTGTCAATAACATGTCTCCAAAAATGACGTGGTGTCTCCAATTGTGTTGACATTTTACAATTGCAATGCGCATCCATGAGTATCCACTTTCTGTAGCTCAGCTGGTAGAGCATGGTGCTTGTAACGCCAAGGTAGTGGGTTCGATCCCCGGGACCACCCATACACAAAAATGTATGCACGCATGACTGTAAGTCGCTTTGGATAAAAGCGTCTGCTAAATGGCATTATTATTATTATTATTATTATCTGAAGAGAGCCCCGAAACATTGTGTGCAGACATTTTATGCAATAAATGAAGTAGGTTCAATCTAGTAGTTCTGATCTTCTGATTGGTCCTGATGAGTTGGGCGAGGTCACCTCAGGCTACTGTCACTGTTGCATTGGCTCTGAGTCGGGTTCTCTGTCTTCAAATGTTCAGCCTAAGAGAGGGGATTTTTTGTGTGTGTGTGTGTGTGTGTTTAACAGTGATGATGTGTGTGTGTGTGTGTGTGTTTAACAGTGATGATGTGTGTGTGTGTGTGTGTTTGTGTGTGTGTGTGTCCTCAGAGCAAGAACTCGTGAGTTGGAAGAACTGAGAGGCCTATGGCGTGGGTGTTGTCCTTGGCCACCTGCTGACAAGGCTGACAAGATAGGACCCTTTTGTCCATTGTTATTGGATAGGAACAGAACTTATAACCAGCTCCTGACCTAAATAGATCTTAGCACAACATTTTACTCAACATATCATATTCCATATTCACTATAACAAATATATTTACTACGACATTAGCAAGAACCGCCACATCCTCAGCCGGCTAATCCAGTGTGTGAAGTTTTGCGGAGTGTTTGAGTTAGCTTTGCGAGGCAAAGATGAAACTGAGGGCTCCACCAACCCTGGTAAGCCAACACTTTTGAGATCAGTCAATAAATGCTTCTGGTATTGACTTATATGCTGCCCCTGTCTTCATGTTGTTGCTGGACATATCTTTTTTTTAAATGTGTGTAGGTCACCTAAATCATCAGAAAAATTGCCCCTCCTGAGAATTTTTTCAGGAGCCGCCACTGTCCATGACTGATCAAAACTCGTTCTCATGGCTTTCTGATCCCTCTGCAACAGACATATGGTGCGCAATAAAATCACAGTATCGAATCGCAATACGTATAGAATCATGAGACTCGCAATGCTGATGCATATATCTTATCGTGAGGTTCCTGGCAATTCCCAGGCCAAGTTCATTTGCCACAACAAATCTCTTCGCTAGCAAACGCGATGTCTTCTCCAAAACGACAATGTGTCTCCAGCAATGTTTACTTTTTTTGACGTTCTATGGCATCTCCACTTTCCAAGCATATATGACCACATGTAATATTTTGGTAAGTGATGCAAATAGTGAACTATGTAGGGCCAGGATGTAAAATATATGTAGCTGCAGCAATTTCTCTTATCTGATATGGTAAGTAATGGGGCTTAATTTATAGCTCCCTAAGAGTTTGACGAACGGGTCCGTGAACGCGATTCCAGATATATTTACCTCTGAATAAACTGCCTTTATTACACCATATCCACATCCAGTAAACTTGTGATTATCAACACTAACCTCATCGTTGTGGCGGCGGACAGCTAGCCTGTATCCTCGTCATCCAGTTGAGTGAGTGGCAATGTCTTTTTTCGTTCGTACCAATTTTTGGAAAATCCTCGGGTGTAGGACTTTCCGCCTTTAGTAGAAACCTGTTGAATTATTAAATTTGGTCTGGGAGGTCCTAATTGTTTCGTTGCCAATTTATCTTAATTTGTTCGCCGACAAAAGGAACTTCTTTCAAAGACACAATCGAGTTGGACTGAAGCCTAGCCATTTTGATAGTAGTAGTGAATTGATTGAGGCTGCTACCTGGTCTTTTCTTAGTTACGTTCATTCGTGGTTACGTTATGTATGACGAAAGCGCGTAAGTGCAAGCCCACAGACACCCATAGAGAATGTATTGAAAGCTTTGAAATGTGAAAAAAATAGATTTTACATGACAGGCTATGAGAGACTTCTGGGCGATTTTCAACCTGACTGAAATCGCCAAAAAAACGGGCGGGGCCATTTGAAGCACGACTTTAGCCTGATTTGACATTTAGTGGCTGTCAGATCAGACGTGAACACTGATAACTGCTGTTGCCGTGATATAATTTTTTATAAATTTATTAAAAAAATATATATATATTTTTTTTTATTTTTTTTTATAATTGATTAGAAAAAAAATCCCTTCCTTTTCCCGTTTGGCAGTGCGTCGCCCATATCGCCCTATTGAACAAGCCGTCCCTGTGCTAATCACCCTCACAGCAGTCAAGAAATGCATTCCGCCAAGAGTCGTTCACAATCTAGTCCGGTTGAGGCCACAACTAGACCTTGTTTCAAATGTATCAAGAAATAATCTTGTTTGTATGCCTAGCAATCAACAAATGTACATAGTTTAAAGCACACTTTTACAAGGCTCAGTCACAAACGACAGCTCCAATAAGCCCCTTATGGTGAACAACGTGAACGAGAAGCTTGTAGAATCATGACTCTTTCGAGTTTTCAGTTCATCGTTCGTCGGTAGGGGGTCCTGCGTGCTCAAGGCATTACTGAATCAAATGAACAAAATTCCTCGAAATATTTGTTATTTTAACTGAACGAGTCAAGACCAGAGTCAGCAGTGTTGTGTTCGAGACTACCTAAAGCAAGACTGATTCAAGACCAGGTGGGGGGCAAGGGGTCCGAGAACGAGTCAAGACCGAGACCAGAAAAATGCAAGTCCAATTCAAGACCATGATTGTAATTTTGTCAAATTGGCACCATAATAAGAGTTCAAAATGTCCTGTATTTCTGTGTTCATATTTCTGAAGAATATGTGGATACTTTAGACATTCAGAATGGTGAAGAAATGCATTCTGAGGGCAAATAGAGAGTCACTCTATAAATTAACACGAACCCAAACAAGTCTATAATAAATAGAAAGACAAAATATGTTCCAACTTCCCCCCTAATAATAATAACACGCAACTTTCTGACGAGTGCAGCAGTTTGAGGATATTTTTCAATGAAAATAAAGGACAGTAATGTTACGAGTAAAGTAGAAAGCCCAGGTTCAATAGGATATAAGGTATTAATGTGTCATGAAAGGAGTGTGGACATTTGGCCTGACCAGGCAGTTTTATGCGCTGACTGAATGGGAGCTGATAATTATGAGTTTTTTTACTCCGCTGGTCTCAGAAGTCTTCATTGTCCAAGACCGAGTCCAGACCGAGTAAAAATGTATCTGACACAGAGACAAGACCAAGACTGGACTGTACTCATTCACACCAGGGATGGTTCAGAGTTTAGAGTCCAGTTGTTGAAAAAAAGGAGTCCATGGAAAAAATCCATCGCTTTGTTGGTAATCCTTTCTCTGGAAAGTGAGAATGACTTCTGACCCCGGCCTGGGCCTGCTTACCACTAGACCAGGCCTAACCTTGTCATTGGCTGAAGGCTAAAGAGGCCAGGGTCAGAGGTGATGATTGGAGGGTGTGTGATGAGGTGTGAATGAAGGAGTCAGGCGCAGGAGGTAAAACACCGAAATCCAGAGTTTATTCCGTTTACATAAATAAAACGCACCCAGTGTTAATACGAAACTAGGGAAAGGGAAATATTCCACCTTGGCAATAACAAATGGAAGAGTAGCTCAACCGAGTTACTCACTCTCACAATGAAACAATCACTCACAAAGATAAGGGGAACAGAGGGAACACTTATACACATACTAATTAGGGGAATGCGCACCTGGTGTGTGTATTTGACAAGACAAGACATGACAAGTGGAGTGATGAGAATGGGATCAGCAGTAGCAAGTAAGCCGGTGACGACGAACGCCGAAACCTGCCCGAACAAGGAGGGGAGGCAGCCTCGACAGAAGTCGTGACAGGGTGAAAGGTCCCATGAGAGGTCTTATAAAAAAATTTGGTGTTATGGATTAACATCCTCCTCTGCCTTATCATCGATGGACAGTTACTTATCCAATAGAACACAGATGGTTTTCTTTTTTTGAATCAGAGGGACTCTCTAATGCAAATTCAGTCGAGTGTTGTGTACCTCAGGGCAGCCGGCATTATTATTTACGGTGTTTACTAATGACCTTCTACTGACCTTGAATAAAACCTTTGTGTCCATGTACACTGACGACTCAACAGTTTACACGTTGGCTACAACAGTAAAATAAATAATTGACACCCTTAACATAGACCTCCAGTCAGTTTTAGAATGGGTAACTAGCAATAGGCTTGTTACGATTTCCCTGCCAGTGACTGTTATCAGCACTTCACAACCCAGAGCTGCACACTCCATTCCCCATCCCCCATGACCGGAGCCTGAGAGTCTATGGGGGGTACCATAAACCTGCCTCTCAAAATCTCCCTGACCTGTGTGACCTGTGCCCTGATAGGTTGCTAGGGACGTTACTGGGGGGCCGGACATCTGCCCATCCTCTTGACTCTGCAGGTGACACAATACTGTCAGTCTCCCTCAAGCAGTGGCAGACAGCAACATCTCTGTCTCTGCCCTTCAACAACTCAACTCACTCATATCGCTGGACTTGTGGGATGGTGTGTGTGCCCGAAGTGAGTTGTGTGACGTATATATTGTTCTTAATAGTTAGTTGTTACTATGGTTGTATAGCTGTGTTGTCATATGTGCAGGTAGCATAAACATTTTCATACAGTCCATCCATTTTTAATAACTTTGTTGCTCTACCTGTGCTATCAGTTATCATACAGTGGATTCATTACCTCTGTTTCTACGGTTTCAAAACCTCTACCTTTCCCACTTTCATCCTCATGTGCATCCTCATAAATACTAAAACATGTGGTGTCACACACTCTAATCAGCTGGGAGACCTCAACATGTTGTGTCACACACTCTAATCAGCTGGGAGACCTCAACAGATGGATGGGAAGAAAACTCCTTTCCGCATCAGACTGATGGTTGCTGATAATGGGCCTCTGTACGCCTATGTAGATATTCCATTAAAAATCAGCAGTTTCCAGCTACAATAGCCATTTACAACATTAACAATATCTACACTGTATTTCTGATCAATTTGATGTTATTTTAATGGACAAAAAAATAATTTTCTCTTCGAAAACAAGGAGATTTCTAAGTGACCCCAAACCTTTGAACAGTAGTGTGTTTTGATTTGTTTAACAATTTGTTGGTTACTACATGATTCCATATGTGTTATTTCACAGTTTTGATGTCTTCACTATTATTCTACAATGTAGAAAATAGTAAAAATAAAGAAAAAGCCTTGAATGAGTAGGTGTGTCCAAACTTTTGACTGGTACTGTAACTAAGGACAACTTTAAACCACATCCCTCAGTCCCTCTGCTGTAGTCCCTCCCTACTGGCTGGGTTCCCTTAGTCCTAGAGGGAGCAGTACAGTACTATCAGGACTCATCTCTTTCACTGGCACTTATTTCATGTTACAGATATCATCTGGGCAATTGGCTGTGTAATGGCAGTGGTGGCTGTGTCACTGGAAGCGTCCAATGAAGCCTAATCACTGTAATATCTTCTCAATCTAGCAGCCTTCTGACTGGGACATCCCTCTATACTAGGCCCAGACTGGGACGTCCCTCTATACTAGGCCCAGACTGGGACATCCCTCTATACTGGGCCCAGACTGGGACATCCCTCTATACTGGGCCCAGACTGGGACGCCCCTCTACACTGGGCCCAGACTGGGACGTCCCTCTATACTGGGCCCAGACTGGGACATCCCTCTATACTGGGCCCAGACTGGGACATCCCTCTATACTGGGCCCAGACTGGGACACCCCTCTATACTGGGCCCAGACTGGGACATCCCTCTATACTGGGCCCAGACTGGGACGCCCCTCTACACTGGGCCCAGACTGGGACGTCCCTCTATACTGGGCCCAGACTGGGACATCCCTCTATACTGTGCCCAGACTGGGACATCCCTCTATACTGGGCCCAGACTGGGACGTCCCTCTATACTGGGCCCAGACTGGGACATCCCTCTATACTGGGCCCAGACTGGGACGTCCCTCTATACTGGGCCCAGACTGGGACATCCCTCTATACTGGGCCCAGACTGGGACGTCCCTCTATACTGTGCCCAGACTGGGACATCCCTCTATACTGGGCCCAGACTGGGACGTCCCTCTATACTGGGCCCAGACTGGGACATCCCCTCTATACTGGGCCCAGACTGGGACGTCCCTCTATACTGTGCCCAGACTGGGACATCCCTCTATACTGTGCCCAGACTGGGACATCCCTCTATACTGGGCCCAGACTGGGACGTCCCTCTATACTGGGCCCAGACTGGGACATCCCTCTATACTGGGCCCAGACTGGGACGTCCCTCTATACTGTGCCCAGACTGGGACATCCCTCTATACTGGGCCCAGACTGGGACGTCCCTCTATACTGGGCCCAGACTGGGACATCCCTCTATACTGGGCCCAGACTGGGACGTCCCTCTATACTGTGCCCAGACTGGGACATCCCTCTATACTGGGCCCAGACTGGGACGCCCCTCTATACTGGGCCCAGACTGGGACATCCCTCTATACTGGGCCCAGACTGGGACATCCCTCTATACTGGGCCCAGACTGGGACATCCCTCTATACTGGGCCCAGACTGGGACATCCATCTATACTGGGCCCAGACTGGGACATCCCTCTATACTGGGCCCAGACTGGGACATCCCCTCTATACTGGGCCCAGACTGGGACATCCCCTCTATACTGGGCCCAGACTGGGACGTCCCTCTATACTGGGGCTGGGACGTCCCTCTATACTGGGCCCAGACTGGGACATCCCTCTATACTGGGCCCAGACTGGGACATCCCTCTATACTGGGCCCAGACTGGGACATCCCTCTATACTGGGCCCAGACTGGGACACCCCTCTATACTGGGCCCAGACTGGGACACCCCCTCTTGCTGCACACTCTGACTAAGCTTGTGACTTCCCACACAACATCCCAAACACACACACACACACACACACACACACACACACACACACACACACACATACACATGCACGAACGCACACACAGACGTTTGTTTTACAATCCTTGTGGGGACCAAACAATTGATTCCCATTCAAAATCCTGTTTTCCATAACCTTAAACCTAACCTTAACCCCAAACCCCTAACCCTAATTCTAACCCTAAACCTAACCCCTAAGCCTAAAATAGCCCTTTTCCTTGTGGGGACCGGCAAAATGTCCCCAGTTGTCAGAATTGCCCTTGTTTTTTCTATCCTTGTGAGAACTTCTGGTCCCCAGAAGGATAGTAAAACCACACACACAAGATTCACCCGAGTCACGACAACCTCGGAGTCTGTGCCAACCTGAGGAGATTACATTGAGTGGATGGTTAGACTAAATGTAATTGAGTTTTGTTTTAAAAGTAAAAAATTGGCACCTGCAAAATAATCGATGTAGACCTTGAGTGGATAATAAGGGGTAAGTCTCTAGTAAGTAAGTATGTATTGTGAGGTAAGCCTAAGGGCTCTATTCAGTCTTCATCTCTGAAGCGCTACAGATAGAAATTGAAAGGTAATTTCCGATTTAGCCGACACATGCATGCAGCATTTAGCGTCAATGCAGTCTTCGCTAACGCGGGAACTGTGCCTTTAAATTTCAATCATGCTGTATGTTGAATTTAGTGATGCACATTGATTAGAACACTAGTGAATGTAGATTCCTACAAGATACATTTTAACCCTCTAGAGTTTAAGCCAGGGGTGAGGGGGTTCTACTAAGCTAACATCAATAATTATTTGAAGATGGTCATACCAAGGATCATGTAACTATTTGATTTTGAGTTTTACCTTAAGGTATCGAAAAAGTATACAAAACAATTATTTGATGAATCATTGAATTTGGCCTTACTGCTGTTGGCCAATAGAAAAGCATTAAAATCAGCTTCATACATATATAAACAGATAGTCCTGCCAAAAAAATCAAAAGTAAGTTGGTTCTGAAGTGTCTGTCCTATATCTGAGAGATAAAAGAAAGGTCAGGAAACATTTGTTATTACTATTGTTAAATGTATTTATTTTATGCACTAAACTATCTCTATATACACTACCAGTCAAACATTTGGACACACCTACTCATTCAAGGGTTTTTCTTAATTTTTACTATTTTCTAAATTGTAGAATAATAGTGAAGACATCAAAACTATGAAATAACACATATGGAATCATGTACTAACCAAAAAAGGGTTAAACAAAGCAAAATATATTTTATATTTAGATTCTTCAAATAGCCACCCTTTGCCTTGATGACAACATTGCACACTCTTGGCATTCTCTCAACCAGCTTCATGAGGTAGTCACCTGGAATGCATTTCAAATAACAGGTGTGCCTTCTTAAAAGTTAATTTGTGGAATTTCTTTCCTTCTTAATGAATTTGAGCCAATCAGTTGTGTTGTGACAAGGTAGGGGGGGTATACAGAATATAGCCCTATTTGGTAAAAGACCAAGTCCATAATATGGCAAGAACAGCTCAAATAAGCAAAGAGAAACGACTGTCCATCATTACTTTAAGACATGAAGGTCAGTAAATATGGAACATTTTAAGAACTTTGAAAGTTTCTTCAAGTGCAGTCGCAAAAACCATCAAGCGCTATGATGAAACTGTCTCTCATGAGGACCGCCACAAAAATGGAAGACCCAGAGTTACCTCTGCTGCAGAGGATAAGTTCATTAGAGTTACCAGCCTCAGAAATTGCAGCCCAAATAAATGCTTCAAAGACTTCAAGTAACAGACACATCTCAACATCAACTGTTCAGAGGGGACTGTGTGAATCAGGCCTTCATGGTTGAATTGCTGCAAAGAAACCACCACTAAAGGACAGAAATAATAAGAAGAGACCTGCTTGGGCCAAGAAACACGAGCAATGGACATTAGACCGGTGGAAATCTGTCCTTTTGTCCGGAGTCGAAATTTGAGATTTTTGGTTCCAACCGCCGTGTCTTGTGAGACGCGGTGTGGGTGAACGGATGATCTCCGCATGTGTAGTTCCCACAGTAAAGCATGGAGGAGGAGGTGTTATGGTGTGGGGGTGCTATGCTGGAGACACTGTTTGTGATTTATTTAGAATTCAAGGCATACTTAAACAGCATGGCTACCACAGCATTCTGCAGCGATACGCCATCCCATCTGGTGTGGGCTTAGTGGGACTATCATTTGTTTTTCAACAGGACAATGACCCAACACACCTCCAGGCTGTGTAAGGGCTATTTTACCAAGAAGGAGAGTGATGGAGTGCTGCATCAGATGACCTGGCCTCCACAATTCCCCGACCTCAACCCAATTGAGATGGGTCGGCAGGCAGAGTGAAGGAAATGCAGCCAACAAGTGCTCAGCATATGTGGGAACTCCTTCAAAACTGTTGGAAAAGCATTCCAGGTGAAACTGGTTGAGAGAATGCCAAGAGTGTGCATAGCTGTCATCAAGGCAAAATGTGGCTATTTGAAGAATCTCAAATCTCAAATATATTTTAATTTGTTTAACACTTTCTTGGTTACTACATTATTCCATGTGTTATTTCATAGTTTTGAAGTCTTCACTATTATTCTACAATGTAGAAAATAATAAAAATAAAGAAAAATCCTGGAATGAGTAGGTGTGTCCAAACTTTTGACTGGTACTGTATGTAAAAAAGTTTGGACACACCTACCCATTCAAGGGTTTTTCTTAATTTTTACTATTTTCTACATTGTAGAATAATAGTGAAGACATCAAAACTATGAAATAACACATACATGAATTTAACTGGTACCCAACTACCTTCAGACTATTCTTGTGAGGCTAGAGCAAAACATCCAACATATATACGTGTTCGTGAGATAATCACCTTTCCATAGAGGGGTCATATTAGTTTGTAGCCCAAACTGTTCAGACACTACAGATAGAAGATGGCAGATTGGATTTATCGACTTCAGACGAGTCCTGAGATACTTGTGAAGAACGCCATTGTGTTCGGGAGAGTCTCATCTTTCCATAGATTGGTCATAATAGTTTGTAGGGCAAACCGTTTGTGAGAAGACCGATTTCTGGGATGTCTCATGGTCTGACAAACACCTCTCTAGCTCTGACACCTTCCTCCGCAGATGCGGAGGGCGACATCGGCAGATGCTGTGGATTGAGATGCAGCCCATGCAGATACACTACATGGACAAAAGTATGTGGACAAACATCTCATTCCAAAATCATGAAATTACTCTTCTGGGAAGGCTTTCCACTAGATGTTGGAACGTTGCTGCGGGGACTTGCTTCCATTCAGCCACAAGAGCATTAGTGAGGTCAGGCACTGATGTTGGGCGATTAGGCCTGGCTCGCAGATCTGTCATTCTCATTGAAAGCAAGTCTAAGAAGGGGTAGATATGTTCTATTTGAGCTATTTCTATATTTCCCATTCTTAAGTTTATTTTTTGCATCTTTTACTTTAGGTTTTGTACACCAGCTTCAAACAGCTTAAAATATAATATTTTGGGTTATGGAAAATATATTTCAAAGCGGTTTAGATGGTACAATGATTCTCCACATTATACTTGCTTGTTTTTTCCCATAAACTAACTATTAGAATTTTAACAACCAGCAAATGGTGGAGCGATTTCTGCATAGTGCATCTTCAAAGGAACGTTCTCTAAAGTAGTGGGAACATTTGTTGTTAGCTGCGGAGACACATGGTTTAACTAATCAAACGTTTTGTGATTGGTTGATTAGTTGAATCAGGTGTATTCATGCAGGGATGCAAAGAAATGTGGACTGTCTGGTTGTACCTTATGTCAGGGTTTCCCAAACTCGGTTCTGAGCCGCTTAATAATTAATTGTTTATTTCAATCAGCTGTGTAGTGCTACCAAAACGTGCACCCAGGAGGGCCCCCAGGACTGAGTTTGGGAAACCCTGCCCTAGGTGAGGGTTTTGAAATACTGATCTATTACCAACACAAATCAAATATACTCAGGTCTACTAAGTCCTGCCAGCTTCCTGACAATAACTCAGGTGTGTGTTTTCATCCGTCTTGACTATCCTGTAAGAGCCCAGAGTCATAGTCGCTCTGAAAAATGTGCTTTGTTGGGGTGGCTTTTCCATTCAGGGACCGAGTGACAAATTGAGGGTCACTTCGTGTTGGGACAGAATGTATCATCCTGACAGACACTCAATATAAGAAGCAGTGCTGGGTCTTAGGACTTTGCATACGGAGTGAGAGGAGATGAGGAGAGACACAGAACACAACAGATCAACAGCCTCTCTTGATTCCTCAGGGATTCATGTGCCTTATTAACAGCATTGTATTGTCTGCCATGTCTCCTATTTCCCTGCTCTTGTACTTTCAACTATTTGTTTTCTCTCTGTTGTTTTAAGAGGAGGAGAGAGGGAACAGGCGAGGAGGCCAGGTGCATATCAAATCACCACATAGCAAAACCGAGAGCTTCTCAGCTGTAGACAGGGTTTATTTTCAATATAATGCCAGATCTTTAGAGATTTATTGGGAACAAAGTGTCCCAACTGACACCCTATTCCCTATGTACACTACCGGTCAAAAGTTTTAGAACACCTACTCATTCAAGGGTTTTTCTTCATTTTTACAATTTTCTACATTATAGAATAATAGTGAAGACATCAAAACTATGAAATAACACATATGGAATCATGTAGTAACCAAAAACGTGTTAAACAAATGAAAATAAATGTGATATTCTTCAAATAGCCACCCTTTACCTTGATGACAGCTTTGCACACTATTGGCATTCTCTCAACCAGCTTCACCTGGAATGCTTTTCCAACAGTCTTGAAGGAGTTCCCACATATGCTAAGCATTTGTTGGCTGCTTTTCCTTCACTCTGCGGTCCGACTCATCCCAAACCATCTCAATTGGGTTGAGGTCGGGGGATTGTGGAGGCCAGGTCATCTGATGCATCACTCTCCTTCTTGGTCAAATAGCCCTTACACAGCCTGGAGGTGTGTTGGGTCATTGTCCTGTTGAAAAACAAATGATATTCCCACTAAGTCCAAGCCAAATTTACATTTACATTTTAGTCATTTAGCAGACGCTCTTATCCAGAGCGACTTACAGTTAGTGAGTGCATACATTATTATTAAAAAAATAATAATAATCATACTGGCCCTCCATGGGAATCGAACCCACAACCCTGGCGTTGCAAACGCCATGCTCTACCAACTGAGCTACATCCCTGCCGGCCATTCCCTCCCCTACCCTGGACCAATTGTGCGCCGCCCCATGGGTCTCCCGGCCGCGGTCGGCTACGACAGAGCCTGGATTCGAACCAGGATCTCTAGTGGCACAGCTAGCCTTAGACCACTGCGCCACTCGGGAGTTGGGTAAATGGGGTGGCGTATCACTGCAGAATGTTGTGGTAGCCATGCTGGTTAAGTGTGCCTTGAATTCTAAATAAATCACAGACAGTGTCACCAGCAAAGCACCCCAAACCATAACACCTCCTCCTCCATGCTTTACGGTGGGAAATACACATGCGGAGATCATCCGTTCACCCACACCGCGTCTCACAAAGACACGGCAGTTGGAACCAAAAATCTCCAATTTGGACTCCAGACCAAAGGACAAATTTCCACCGGTCTAATGTCCATTGCTCGTGATTCATGGCCCTAGCAGGTCTGTTCTTCTTATTGGTGTCCTTTAGTAGTGGTTTCTTTGCAGCAATTCAACCATGAAGGTCTGATTCACACAGTCCCCTCTGAACAGTTGATGTTGAGATGTGTCTGTTACTTGAACTCTGTGAAGCATTTATTTGGGCCACAATTTCTGAGGCTGGTAACTCTAATGAACTTATCCTCTGCAGCAGAGGTAACTCTGGGTCTTCCATTCCTGTGGCGGTCCTCATCAGAGCCAGTTTCATCATAGCGCTTGATTGTTTTTGCGACTGCACTTAAAGAAACTTTCAAAGTTCTTGAAAGACATGAAGGTCAGTCTGTATTGACTGACCTTCATGTCTTAAAGTAATGATGGACTGTCATTTCTCTTTGCTTATTTGAGCTGTTCTTGCCATATTATGGACTTGGTCTTTTACCAAATAGGGCTATCTTCTGTATACCCCCCTACCTTGTCACAACACAACTGATTGTCTCAAACGCATTAAGAAGGAAATAAAGTCCACAAATTAACTTTTAAGAAGGCACACCTGTTAATTCAAATGCATTCCAGGTAACTACCTCATGAATCTGGTTGAGAGAATGCCAAGAGTGTGCAAAGCCGTCATCAAGAATCTCAATTATAAAATATATTTTGATTTGTTTAACAATTTTTTTGGTTACTACATGATTCCATATGTGTAATTTCATAGTGTTGATGTCTTCACTATTATTCTACAATGTAGAAAATAGTAAAATAATAGAAAAACCCTTGAATGAGTAGGTGTTCTAAAACTTTTGACCGGTAGTGTACAGTAGTGCACTACTTTTGATCAGAGCCCTATGTGATAATGTAATGATATGTGATTGGGTGTGTTTTTCCAATTTTTTTCTTTGTATTTCTTTGTTTGTTTTTGATTCTATAAAAGCCCATTTAGGGATGGGTGTTGAACATTAGCATGAGCTAGAAACACTATAATTCAATGCATCAGACAATTATTTGTTTTATGTGTTTGTAGTTGTCCCTATCCAAACAAACCAAATTCACATGGAGTAGTGTGCCAATTGGGACTCAACCAGAACACATAGTGCCTGAAAGAGGGACCAGTTGGCTCAGAACAGGGCAGCTCGGCTGGCCCTTAAAAGTACACGGAGAGCTAACATTAATGACATGCATGTCAATCTCTCATGGCTCAGAGTGGAAGAGAGATTGACTTCATCACTACTTGTTTTTGTAAGAGGTGTTGAAAAGCTGAATGTACCAAGGTGTCTGTTTTTAAACTACTATCAAACAGCTCGGACACCCATGCGTACCCCACAAGACATGCCACCAGAGATCTCTTCACCGTCCCCAAGTCCAGAACAGACTATGGGAGGCCCACAGTACTACATAGAGCCATGACTACATGGAACTCAATTCCACATCAAGTAACTGATGCAAGCAGTAGAATCATATTTTTTTTTAAACATGTAAAAATACACCTTATGGAACAACGGGGACTGTGCAGAGACACAAAGGTACAGACACATGCATACGCACACTTTGTGATATTGTTGTATGGTGGTATTATACATTTTGTATTGTAGATAGGTAGTGGTGTAATAATGTTATGTGATGTACTGTTTTATCTTTTGTTTTAAATGTAATGTAAGTGCTTTAATATGTTTGGACCCCAGGAAGAGTGGCTGCTGGCAGCAGCTAATGGGGATCCCTAATAAATATGAATACAAATAGTCATCCTGAGAGCAGGCAATCAGTGGGTGACAGAGGTCAGCTTTTACACTCTGCAGTCTGCACAAGCGTTTGTTGAAGTTATAGCACTGCCATGATTGACATGAGCTGTTGTCTCCGTAATGAGGGGACACTACAGAGACGCACCCAAGAAAGGGAAAAAAAAGCACAGACACATACACACACAAAGTGTTGACTCCATAGATACACTCCATGGCTGTGTTTTCGCAGTGTAAGAGACCCGTAGCTACAGCATTTATGACCGTGATAATGTTGCACTGCTGTGATCTGTTGGGAGTGGAAGCCAAGACAAAAGTAAGCTCACGGATGCTGAATATATTACACCTCTGTGCACTCAGGATCAACCTTACAGCCAACCATAATTAGACCTGTTCTGTTCTAATGCGTTAAATGGCTTTTCTATTTCCAGAAGAATCCAAATAGATGGAATATTAAAACGCTGAAACGTAAATCCTCTAGTTAGTAGGATTAATATTTCACAAATAAATGTAATATCTCTGATTTTGTAATGTAATGACTCATGTGTGCTGGCCTGTATGGATTATATTTTCTTTTATAATGAAGTACCTAAATCCGTCAACCCATTGAAGTTGTAATGCTGGGATAACAGATTGGATATAGTTATTGATTTGTTAATATAGAATGCCCCACCATCTAGGCCCCTGTCACCCTATAGAAAACTATAAATGGCTTGATTAATGACATCGCTCCAGGGATTAATTGTAAATATATTGATTAAATTATTGAATGACTGTAAAATGTGATTGATGGTGAATGATTGATTTTTCCATGCCTTGTTAAATTGGTGATAAAAAGGCAAAGGAAAGCATAGCTTATGTTTCCATTACATGCCAAACCAAAATAAGTTACGAGCCCAAACCTCACCAGCTGTACATCTATCTTGACATCCATGTGCAACAGAGCTCCTCTGAATATATAGTTCAATTCAAAAAGTTTTAAGTCATACTTTAACAAAATACCCATTCTAACTTTAAGCACATATCCACCCTGGGGTTCTCCCTAACCCATCCTTTAAGCACATATCCACCCTGGGGTTCTCCCTAACCCGTCCTTTAAGCACATATCCACCATGTTCTGACAGAGGCCATCTGTTTCACCCTGATAACAGCAACTCTTTTTTCAGAAGGCCTGCCAGAGCAGAGGCCATTAAGTCACTGGTAATACAATGTTCATTCTGTGATTTAGAAGAAGTGGTGGGAAAGGGCAGCGGACTCGACCCTCTGGTGGAACAGAAACACATTCACACCATGCCTCTCTGATTTAATAATGTTTATCCATGCTGCTTTGAATCTGAGTGGAAGAGATATAGCCAACTGTACTGTGGGAACAGGCTGCGCTGCCTTAAGCCATACAGACCAAGGAGCAGGGCCTTATGGGCTGACCGACACCCTTTTAGTAGGAAAGGCTATGGTTGAGACACTGACCCTCAGGGAGTTCTGCAGAAGTATTCATCAAGTGTTTGATTAAATCCTGTGTTGGTGTTTCAATGCTCCCTGGCTGTTGCTATGTGCATACACTCAAGGTGAGGGTACTGAATGTGAATAAATGGGAACACCAAAACACCATGTTAATCAAACAGCATTCTGACACCAATGCATGGCACTGAATTCTGTATAAAGACAGCTGCCACACACATACAGTTGAAGTCGGAAGTTTACATACACCTTAGCCAAATACATTTAAACTCAGTTTTTCACAATTCCTGACATTTAATCCTAGTAAATATTCCCTGTCTTAGGTCAGTTAGGATCACAACTTTATTTTAAGAATGTGAAATGTCAGAATAATAGTAGAGAGAATTATTTAGTTCAGCTTTCATTTATTTCATCACATTCCCAGTGGGTCAGCAGTTTACATACACTCAATTAGCATTTGGTAGCATTGCCTTTAAATTGTTTAACTTGGGTCAAACGTTTTGGGTAGCCTTCCACAAGCTTCCCACAATAAGTTGGGGGAATTTTGGCCCATTCCTCCTGACAGAGCTGGTGTAACTGAGTCAGGTTTGTAGGCCTCCTTGCTCGCACACGCTTTTACAGTTCTGGCCACAAATGTTCTATAGGATTGAGGTCAGGGCTTTGTGATGGCCACTGCAATACCTTGACTTTGTTGTCCTTAAGCCATTTTGCCACAACTTTGAAAGTATGCTTGGGGTCATTGTCCATTTGGAAGACCCATTAGCGACCAAGCTTTAACTTCCTGACTGATGTCTTGAGATGTTGCTTCAATATATCCACATTATTTTCCTTCCTCATGATGCCATCTATTTTGTGAAGTGCACCAGTCCCTCCGGCAGCAAAACACCCCCACAGCCTGATGCTGCCACCCCAGTGCTTCACGGTTGGGATGGGGTTCTTCGGCTTGCAAGCACTCCCCTTTTCCTCCAAACATAACGATGGTCATTATGGCCAAACAGTTCTATGTTTGATTCATCAGACCAGAGGACATTTCTCAAAAAAGTACGATCTTTGTCCCCATGTGCAGTTGCAAACCGTAGTCTGGCTTTTTTATGGCGGTTTTGGAGCAGTGGCTTCTTCCTTGCTGAGCGGCCTTTGAGGTTATGTCGATATAGGACTCGTTTTACTGTGGATATAGATACTTTTGTACCTGTATCCTCCAGCATCTTCACAAGGTCCTTTGCTGTTGTTCTGGGATTGATTTGCACTTTTCGCACCAAAGTACGTTCATCTCTAGGAGACAGAACGCATCTCCTTCATTAAAACGAGTTTTAATGACTCCAACCTAAGTGTATGCAAACTTCCGACTTCAACTGTATGTACTTTGATTCATCCTAATGTCACCCACGCCGTTCCAGTCGCCAGGCGGACAGACAGCTCCAGCCCAGTATTATGTGTGTCTTGTGCGTGTCGCTGCGGCTCAGGGCCTTGGGAGGGAATGAAGACAGATTACTCAGGCATCAGTGGCCTCCGCTCGGCAGCAGCCAGCAGGCAGCAACGGGGGAAACTGCACACTCAGCAAGAGCCTTGCTCCCCACTCCGCACACACACATACTTGATTTCCCCCCAGAACCTTCATAAAGGTCTGGTGTGTGTGTGTGTGTGTGTGTGTGTGTGAGTGAGAGTGAGAATGAGAATGAGTGAGAGAGAGAGAGAGAGAGAGATAGAGACTAGAAGTGTGTGTGGTCTCAGGGGACCTCTCTCTCCATATGTCTGGGGACAAAGGACCACAGTCTGTCTCACACCCTGGCCTTTTACCCATAAACCCTTGCAGATGTTACTCATCTCTTCCTTTCTCTCCTCCATCCTCTCCTTCCTCCCCTGGGCTCACAAGTAAGATCCATTAGGTCAAGTGGATGCTACTCTAGTCTGGCCCTTCATTTGTTCCTCAATGAGTCATACTGTGTATCAGCATCGTCCTACAAACAGTAGTCCCCACATGCACTGTGAAAACTAGGACATTACAATAATATTTCAGTTGTGTGTCAATGGGCCACTAGGCTAGAAATAGGAGCTAAGTGCAATGGTCAGGTCACTGAGGAAGATTTCAGCTTGACGCCGAAACGTCAGTCACCTGTTTGCATCCTGTACAATGGTTTAAAGTGAGCTAAAATAAATACATCTCTGCTTTTTTTGTTGAGTGCTCCAACTCCTTTGTACCTCGAATTAGTTATTTTAGAAGTTTTTCCGGGTAAGCCCTTTTCATGATTTTTGTCATTGTTGTTGAGAACCCCTCCTTTCCTCTGTTTGCTGAAGTGTGAAGGCCCACCTGAACTAATTTTTACAAGTCTTTATTGCCACATGCTATTTATTATGTAAGCATTTGCAAAGACTTCAGAACTGGCAGCAGACATGCTCAAACTTTAAAAGTATACTTCGGGATTATCTACTTACCCAGAGTCAGATGAGCTCGTGGATACCATTTTTATGTCTCAGCATGTAGCTTGAAGAAAGTTGCTAACTAGCATTAGCACAATGACTAGCATGCTAGCAGATACCATGGACTTCCTCTAAATTCATTCATACTGGACGCAGAGACATAAAAAGTTAATCTCTCTGGGCAACTCAATGAAAGGCCTCTTTGTCAAAACCCCAAAGTATCCCTTTAATTAACATAAACATACATCACTTAAACTGGTACAACATTCCCACTAAGCCACGCATCCAATATAATTTCCCAGAGTGCCCTGCCTTTTTGCGTGAATTGTACAGCTACCAACATTACTGTAACAACCACAACAGCGCCGGAGAAGATGGCTGCCGTTTTACAGCCCTCTAACCAATTGTACTATTATGTGTGTTTTTCCGCGTTATTTGTAATTTATTTTGTACATAATGTTTCTGCCATCGTCTCTTATAACCAAAAAGAGCTTCTGGATATCAGGACAGCGATTACTCACCTCGTATTGGATGAAGATTTTTTCTTCAACGAGGCGGCCGCGAAGGATATCATACAGACACCCGACAAGGCCCAAATCCCCGTCATTCGCGTGAGGAAGAGACGGAGATATCGTGGACGTAGATCGGGGTGCCTTGTAAGGATCCGACGGCGAGCGAGTAAACTGCCTCTTCCATCAATCCTATCAGCCAACGTTCAATCATTTGAAAATTAATTGGATGACCTAAGATTACGGTTATCCTACCAACGGGACATTAAAAACTGTAATATCTTATGTTTCACCGAGTCGTGGCTGAACGACGACATGGATATCATACAGCTAGCGGGCTATACGCTACATCGGCAGGATAGAACGGCTGACTCCGGTAAGACAAGGGGTGGCGGTCTGTGTATATTTGTAAACAACAGCTGGTGCACAAAATCAAATACTAAGGAAGTCTCGAGGTTTTGCTCGCCTGAGGTAGAGTATCTTATGATAAGCTGTAGACCACACTATTTACCAAGAGAGTTTTCATCTATTTTTTTCATAGCTGTCTATTTACCACCACAAACCAATGCTGGCATTAAGATTGCACTGAATGAGTTGTAAAAGGCCATAAATCAACAGGAAAACGCTCATCCAGATGCAGCGCTCCTAGTGGCCGGGGACTTTAATGCAGGGAAACTTAAATCCGTTCTACCTAATTTCTACCAGCATGTTAAATGTGCAACCAGAGGAAAAAAAACTCTAGACCACCTTTACTCCACACACAGAGACGCATACAAAGCTCTCCCTCGCCCTCCATTTGGCAAATCTGACCATAACTCTATCCTCCTGATTCCTGCTTATAAGCAAAAATTAAAGCAGGAAGCACCAGTGACTCGGTTAATAAAAAAGTGGTCAGATGACGCAGATGCTAAGCTACAGGACTGTTTTGCTAGCACAGACTGGAACATGTTCCGGGATTCTTTAGACAGCATTGAGGAGTACACCACATCAGACACTGGCTTCATCAATAAGTGCATCGATGATGTCGTCCCCACAGTGACCGTACGTACATACCCCAACCAGAAGCCATGGATTACAGGAAACATCCGCACTGAGCTAAAGGGTAGAGCTGCCGCTTTCAAGGAACGGGACTCTAACCCGGACGCTTATAAGAAATCCCGCTATGACCTCCGACGAACCATCAAACAGGCAAAGAGTCAATACAGGACAAAGATTGAATCGTACTACACTGGCTCTGACGCTCGTCGGATGTGGCAGGGCTTGAAAACTATTACAGACTACAAAGGGAAGCACAGCCGCGAGCTGCCCAGTGACACAAGCCTACCAGACGAGCTAAACCACTTCTATGCTCGCTTCGAGGCAAGCAACACTGAAGCATGCATGAGAGCACCAGCTGTTCCGGATGACTATGTGATCACGCTCTCCGTAGCCGATGTGAGTAAGACTTTTAAGCAGGTCAACATTCACAAGGCTGCAGGGCCAGACGGATTACCAGGACGTGTACTCAGAGCATGCGAAGACCAACTGGCAAGTGTCTTCACTGACATTTTCAACATGTCCCTGACTGAGTCTGTAATACCAACATGTTTCAAGCAGACCACCATAGTCCCCGTGCCCAAGGACTCTAAGATAACCTGCCTAAATGACTACCGACCCGTAGCACTGACGTCTGTAGCCATGAAGTGCTTTGAAAGGCTGGTCATGGCTCACATCAACAGCATTATCCCAGAAACCCTAGACCCACTCCAATTTGCATACCGCCCCAACAGATCCACAGATGATGCAATCTCTATTGCACTCCACACTGCCCTTTCCCACCTGGACAAGAGGAACACCTACGTGAGAATGCTATTCATTGACTACAGCTCAGCATTCAACACCATAGTGCCCTCTAAGCTCATCACTAAGCTAAGGATCCTGGGACTAAACACCTCCCTCTGCAACTGGATCCTGGACTTCCTGACGGGCCGCCCCCAGGTGGTAAGGGTAGGTAACAACACATCTGCCACACTGATCCTCAACACGGGGGCCCCTCAGGGGGTGTGTGCTCAGTCCCCTCCTGTACTCTCTGTTCACCCATGACTGCATGGCCAGGCACGACTCCAACACCATCATTAAGTTTGCAGACGACACAACAGTGGTAGGCCTGATCACCGACAACGATGAGACAGCCTATAGGGAGGAGGTCAGAGACCTGGCCGTGTGGTGCCAGGACAACAACCTCTCCCTCAACGTGACCAAGACAAAGGAGATGATTGTGGACTACAGGAAAAAAAAAGAGGACTGAGCACGCCCCCATTCTCATCGACGGGGCTGTAGTGGAACAGGTTGAGAGCTTCAAGTTCCTTGGGGTCCACATCACCAACAAACTATCATGGTCCAAACACACCAAGACAGTCGTGAAGAGGGCACGACAAAGCCTATTCCCCCTCAGGAGACTGAAAAGATTTGGCATGGGTCCTCAGATCCTCAAAAAATTCTACAGCTGCACCATCGAGAGCATCCTGACTGGTTGCATCACCGCCTGGTATGGCAACTGCTTGGCCTCCGACCGCAAGGCACTACAGAGGGTAGTGCGTACGGCCCAGTACATCACTGGGGCCAAGCTTCCTGCCATCCAGGACCTCTATACCAGGCGGTGTCAGAGGAAGGCCCTCAAAATTGTCAAAGACTCCAGCCACCCTAGTCATAGACTGTTCTCTCTGCTACCGCACGGCAAGCGGTACCAGAGTGCCAAGTCTAGGTCCAAAAGACTTCTCAACAGCTTCTACCCCCAAGCCATAAGACTCCTGAACAGCTAATCATGGCTACCCGGACTATTTGCACTGCCCCCCCACCCCATCCTTTTTACGCTGCTGCTACTCTGTTAATTATTTATGCATAGTCACTTTAACTCTACCCACATGTACATATTACCTCAACTACCTCAACTAGCCGGTGCCCCCGCACATTGACTCTGCAACGGTACCCCCCTGTATATATAGCCTCCCTACTGTTACTTTATTTTACTTCTGCTCTTTTTTTTCTCAACACTTTTTTTGTTGTTGTTTTATTTTTACTTTTTTTGTTAAAAATAAATGCACTGTTGGTTAAGGGCTGTAAGTAAGCATTTCACTGTAATGTCTGCACCTGTTGTATTCGGCGCATGTGACCAATACAATTTGATTTGATTTGATTTGATTTGTTCGAGACATTCGTTCATTTTCAATCCTGTGGACTTCACCAAGTGAGTTCCTATTGTAGGCAAATGTTATCATTAAAATGAATATTTTTTTGACAATACATACCATATATAGGCCTTTGATAGCCAAGTTCTACACTAACACAGCGATGTTTGGAACATTCTAGCCACATCAGGCCTGCAAGTCACATGTAATTCCTATTGGAATCCACAGTTAGGACATCCACCAGTTGGAATTTTTTGTCAAAATGTTCAATCAGAAATTCACATCATTCAATACATCATTAGGTTTAAGTAAAACAATAAGTAATCAATCCAACTTAGACTAATTAAATGGTGAATGGTCAAGTCAAAAACAAAAAAAATGCAATCAATCAAAAAAATAATCCAAAATAATCACCCAGTGAGTCCACAATTTGTTTGTTTTCATTTCAGTGTCTTCGAGGAGTGGGTCTAGATTTTCCAGGTTTGGAGTTTTGCTTACGTGGTTGGTCTGGTGGAGTGGTTGACGGTGTGTTTGTGTTGGGGAAGGGGCTGGCAGTTGCTGGATGGTGGTGGCAGTTGGTGCTGTGTCCAGGGTTAGTGCTGGTGTTAGGGCTGGGTCCGGGAAACCTGGCTTGGTGCTGGAAACCAGGAGGTGCTGGGTCTGGTGCTGGGACGGGATCAAGCAGACACACAAGGGAGCCCTAGACCCAGAGGTCAATGGTGGCACTCCCCTGTGGTCTGTTTGCTCAGGGCGAAGGTTAGATGTTTGGTCCTTCCTCAGTACCTCGTCTGGTGTTCTGGTGCTGGGACTGGTGCTGGATCTGCAGAGGGGAGGAAAGTCAACCTGAGGAGACACAATTGGAAGCCCAGGACCCTGGAGGTCAGTGATGGTACTCCCCTGTGGCCTGCTCTCTCCGGGGGTGTAGGTCTAGATCTTTGGTCCTTCCTCCGGCCCTCTTCTGGTGTGGTGAAGTTTCCCGGTTCTGGTCCGGTTCTAGATGAATGGTTCCTGGTTCTAGTCTGGTTCTGTGTGAGGTATAGGTATAGAGGAAGGAAGGGGGAGAGAGATGGAGAGGGAGCAGGGGGTGGTGGAGGGTATGTCCATCGGCCTGGGCTGGTGCTGGAGGAGGAGTGATGCGGCAGCAGGGCTGGACGCTCAAGGCTGGAGGACAGAGGGAATAAACAGGGCCTAGACCTGCCTGGCCACGGACCACTCACAAAACAGTTGGTAGGCGTGTTCAGTGTGAGTGCATCCATGGGGGCAGTTCTCTGTATGTACCTTGTGCCCTCTTTGGGGAGGCATCCATGGACCGTTCTTCAAGTATCGTCTTCCTGTGGTCTGTCTTCTGGGGATATTTCCAGGGTCATGACAGTGCAGATGTGGATGAGGGCTTCAGCAGGTCATTGGTGTTGTTGGGTGGGTCATGACCTGCCTGCCAATTGACTGGTTGGTTGGTAGCCACATGTATTGACTGGGTGGTGGGATGAAGGCTGTTCAGAAGGACATTTGATTCACCCACAACCTGCATTCAGAATGACTGTCAGGGTTGAGAACATCAATAGAAGTGACTACCTAAACCATTTAAACTGGAACAACCATTTCAGTAACAGGTGCAATACAGCTAACTAACAGATTTGATTAGTTTAGAAAATGTTATGTTATTTATCTTCATGTAGCATAATATTAATCAATCAATGTACTGTACATGCAAAAACACAGATATTAAAAACATTCCTGAAACAATCTACCTGCAGTAGAGCATGCTGGGAAATCTGATAATGATGGCCGTGGTTTTGATTGGAATGTTTTGCTCTCCACAATCAACTCTGGTTATTAACACCAACGCTGTTTTTTTGTTTGTTTTTACACCACTGAGTGTTACTTTCCCTTTTAGAGAGTTATTAATTTAACTCCTGAATCAACACTAGAAACGTTACATTGAAAAATCAACACTACGTAACACTGGCCATTTGCTGTGTTGAGACAATGGGGACGGACACACTAACACAGGGCAGCCTCAAAATAGCAGTAGTACAGTTATAGTCATGGCCAAAGGCTTTTCTCTCTCTTGTGTTTATGTAAGAAAGAGCGGATGGATCCTTAAAAACAGCGCCTCTGTGACTACTCAACAACCAATCACACACAGATGCTTCGTGATACAGGATGGATGCATTCGCATAAAAAACATACTACCTGTTACGTTGACGCATGGAGACTAATGTTGAATATTGTATGACCGTCATGTGAATGAATAAATGAATGAATGATGGCTGGATAAATAAATGAATGAATGAATTACCTAACTCACCCAACATTTATCTAGTAGTACAGAAGAATAGCAATGGGATATTTAAGCATCTTTGAAGCTACGGGAGCAACTGACAGAAATACCATGTTCAAGGAACCCTAGACCTAAATTGTTTTGAAGAAGACTTCAATTGGTCATCAACAAATATATTTTCCGAAAAGGATGTGTGACACACTTGCTTAAAACTATCATGGTCTAACTTCCTTCCCCAACTATGTTTCAACTATTTCTCACTTGTCACCTTTCCTAAGGTAATACAAACCCGTAAAATTAAAATTTTCTCTGTAGTGTCTTTCGGTTAAAGAATGTATGTATACTGTAGGCAACAGACGACCATGTGTCAGGTGAATTGTCTAGGCATAATTCCCTGAAGACTCTTCACAGTGGCTGCACTGTCAGTAAGGAATAACCTAATTCAAACCAAGCAAGTGTGGGCAATTACCAACCTCTAATTATACTTGTACATTTCGGTAGGGGAAATAAACACGAGATATAAATATTAATAAATAAGGAGATCTGTCAGCATGAAATGGGATCCTGCTTAATCTTCTGGATATAGCTAACCCTCCTGTCTCATTAATTTTGAAAATGCTGAATAATTTTATCAGAGCTCGTTCCACTGGCACGCACTGGCACACACACACACACACACACACACACACACACACACACACACACACACACACACACACACACACACACACACACACACACACACACACAGTGTTTTTTTTGTTGTGTTTTTTATCATCTTTGAAATGCAAGAGAAAGGCCACAATGTAATATTGCAGTTTAGGTGCACTTTAGATTTGGGCCACTAGATGGTGTGTGCAAAGTTTCAGATTGATCCAGTGAAGCATTGCAATACTGACTATTTTGTATCAAGTCTGCCCAAATGTGCCGAATTGGTCAATTGATACATTTTCAAGTACATAACTATAGAGAACATACAAAATATCGTAATACAAAATGTAAGTTTACACACCCAGGAATGTCATACATGATATATCATTAGCTTATACACTAACTTTCACACATCTAGATGGCCGGGCGGGTTGGGTGTGGAGCCAGAGACAGCAGGGGTTCAAATTGTAGAACCCATTTCCTACATTTGAATATAAAAATGGATTTTATCAAACAAACCTATGCTACTATTTATCTCTGGGACCCTTAGGATGACAAATCAGAGCAAGATCACTGAATGTAAGTACAATATTTACCTTCAGAGGTGAATGTATCAAACCAGTTGCCGTGATAATTTTTTGTTGTTGTTGTGCACACTCCTCAAACAATAGCATGGTATTCATTCACTGTAATAGCCACTGTAAATTGGACAGTGCAGTTAGATTAACAAGAATTTAAGCTTTCTGCCCATAGAAGACATGTCTATGTTACTTACAACAGTCATGCTAATCACATTAGCGCACGTTAGCTCAACTGTCCCATATACAGGACACCGATCCTGTAGAGGTTAACACCATTTCGGGATGTCTCATTGTCTGACAAACACCACTTTAGCGCTGTCACCTTTCACCGCATATGTGGAAGTGTGACGTTGGTGGATGCGGTGGATTGAGACGCATCCAATGCAAAAAAACAGAAATCTCTAAGCTTAAACTGACAGATTTTTGGGGGGATCGTTTTATTATGCTAATAATAGGGGGTTACCACCCGCAATGGGTTTCCTGGGGTAATATGTGATCTCTTAAACTTGTAGGCCTTTTGTTATGGCTACCACCAGCTATGGGTTTCATTAGGTAACATTTCAACAGTCATCGACAAGAAATAACCAAGTCTTGGGCCTTGTTACAGTCTATTGGGTTAGCTGAGATATACTGTAATGTGTTGCAGTCTACCACCCATGAAAGTTATCCAAGGTATTGTGCTAGGCATTAGACCTGCTCATAAAATGAACAAAGTCCCATTGATCTGTGGTGTGTAATGAGGAGCAACCAGATGCTGCACTTGACACATTTCTGAAATTGCTTATTCCAGTTACTAATAAGCATGACTGTAAAAATGGATAAAACCCTGTGGATTGATGAGGAATTGAAAAATGGTATGGTTGAGAGGGATGAGGCAAAAGGAATGGCAAATAAGTCTGGCTGCACAACCAATTGGCAAATGTACTGCAAATTGAGAAATCATGTGACTAAAGTGAATATAAAGAAGAAGAAAATATACTGTGAAACAAAGATAAATGATATAAAGAATGATAGTAAAAAGCTGTGGAGCATACAAAAAAAATTAAATCTTGTGCAAAAAGGCAACATTAATTGGATCAGGTGGCTCATTCATCACAAAACCTACTGATATTGTCAATTACTTTAATAATGTTTTAGTTGGCAAGATTAGCAAACTTGGGCATGACATGCCAGCAACAAACGCTGACACTACACATCCAAGTATAACTGATCAAATTATGAAAGACAAGCATTGTAATTTTGAATTCTTTAAAGTGAGTGTGGAAGACGTGAAAAAATTATTGTTGTCTATCAACAATGACAAGTCAACGGGGTCTGACAGCTTGGATGGAAAATTAATGAGGATAATAGCGGAAGATATTGGCACTCCTATTTGCATTATCTTCAATCTATGCCTACTATAAAGTGTGTGCTTCAGGCCTGGAGGGAAGCAAAAGTTATTCCGCTACCCAAGAATAGTAAAGCCCCCTTTACTGCCTCAAATAAACAAATTGACAACATACTTTCAGCACATTTATAGGAAAGGACATTCAATAAGCACGGCACTTACACAATTTACTGATGATTGGCTGAGAGAAATTGATGATAAAAAGATTGTGGGAGCTGTTTTGTTAGACTTCAGTGCGGCTTTTGACATCATCGATCATAGTCTGCTAATGGAAAAAGGTATGTGTTATGGCTTACACCCCCTGCTATATTGTGGATAAAGAGTTATCTGTCTAACAGAACGCAGAGGGTGTTCTTAAATGGAAGCCTCTCCAACATAATCCAGGTAGAATCATTCACTAAACCCTTAACCTCAACTAAATCTTGTAATAAATAATGTGAAAATTGAGCAAGTTGAAGTGACTAAACTGTTTGGAGTAACCCTGTATTGTAAACTGTCATAGTCAAAACATGTTGATACAACAGTAGCTAAGATGGGTAGAAGTATGTTCATAATAGTGTTGCTCTGCCTTTTTAACAACATTATCAACAAGGCAGGTCCTACAGGCTCTAGTTTTTTCACACCTGGACTGTTTTCGTAAGAAGTGTTGACATGCTGAATGCACCGAGTTGTCTGTTTAAACTACTAGCACACAGCTCAGACACCCATGCATACCCCACAAGACATACCACCAAAGGTCTCTTCACAATCCCCAAGTCAAGAACAGACTATGGGAGTCACACAGTACTGCATAGAGCCATGGCTACATGGAACTCTATTCCACATCAGGTAACTGATGCAAGCTGTAGAATCCGATTAAAAAAAACAGATAAAAATACACCTTATGGAACAGCGGGGACTGTGAAGAGAACACACACAGGCACAGACACACATACACATGATAAGACACACACTCTACACACACGTACACATGGGTTTTGTATTATAGATATGTTATAGTAGAGTAGTGGCCTATGGGAACACGCTTAATGTGCTGTGAAAATCGTTATGAAATGTAATGTCATCTGTTTTAAATTGTATATAACTACCTTAATGTTGCTGGACCCCAGGAAGAGTGTAGCAGCTAATGGAGATCCTTAATAAATACAAATACCAGCGAAAACACAACAAAGGCTGGTCTGCCAGAATAACCAGCTAGACCACGTGTCAAACTTATTCCACGGAGGGCAGAGTGTCTGCTGGTTTTTGCTCCTCCCTTGTCCTTGATTGATGAATTAAGGTCAATAATTGGTAAATAATGAAATAATTGTGACAAAATAGGGACGCAAAATTTCCACAGGTGATACCATGTAACTACATGTGACAACATGTGAGCACATGTGTGGCCTTAACCCCAAACCCCTAACCTTAATACACACACAGATACACACACACACACACAAGGTAATAGTTGCAGGTAATGATACTGCATACCTGTAAGGCAGAGCTTTAGGAGGATTTTGTATAACACGAAAGAAGAGGTCTCCTCCTACTAGCAAGACAGGCTTAGTATTTTCGCCACCCACATGAACAGAAGCTGTATGACACAGGATTACACATTTGGCCAGGCATGCTGAAGGAAACTCATCAATCCGCTCAACGACGTTCTGAAAACATGAATAATTATTATTTATATATGTTTTCATTCCCGTGAAGGCAAACCAATAGAAAAGTGTCTTGCCTTGAGAGAAAACAGTTTGAATGATTTTTAAACGAGTTTCAGTGTAATACTACTACTCTACAAGATTATAACTTTTACATAGTTGATATTACATGATTATATATATTCTATACATTATTATTTTTATTATGGACATTAGCAGTACAACGAGAAACAATTGTGATATTACGACATCACTAGGAATGGATTGAATGGCCATTAACAAATAGATCAAGTTGCAATACACTCTTAGATAAAAGAGTTCAAAACAGTTTGTAGGATAAAAAATGTTGGGTTCCAGGTAGAACAATTTTTGGTTCCAGGTACACAAATCAATTATTTGTCACATGCGCCGAATACAACAGGTGGAGACCTTACCGTGAAATGTTTACTTACAAGCCCTTAACCAACAATGCAGTTCAAGAAAGAGTTAAGAAAATATTTACGAAATAAACTAAGGTAAAAAATAATTAAAAGTAACACAATAAAATAACAATAACGAGGCTATATACAGGGGTACAGGTTAGTCAAGGTAATTTCTACATGTAGGTAGGGGTAAAGTGACTATGCATAGATAATAGACATTGGAAATAGTCCGGGTGGCCATTTGATTAATTGTTCAGCAATCTCATGGCTTAGGTGTAGAAGCTGTTAAGGAGCCTTTTGGTCCTAGACTTGGCGCTCCGGTACCCCTTGCCGTGCAGTAGCAGGGAGAACAGTCAATGACTTGGGTGACTAGAGTCTTTGACAATTTTTTGGGCTTTCCTCTGACAACGCCTAGTATATAGGTCCTGGATGGCAGGAAGATCGGACCCAGTGATGTACTGGGCCGTACGCACCACCCTCTGAAGCCTTACGGTCCGATGTCAAGCAGTTGCCATACTAGGCGGGGATGCAACCGGTCAGGATGCTCTCGATGGTGCAGCTGTATAGCTTTTTGAGGATCTGGGTGTCACAAGCCGGGCTAGAACTCCGGTCTCAAATGTGAAGAGCTGGGGGTACTACCCCTTAGCCACAGAGGAGATGTTGTAGGACCCAAATGAAACACCCCAGGCAATACTCCAGGTAAGTAGATTTAATGTTCCAAAACAGGAGGCAAAACAAAACAACTCCCCGAGGGGAGAAAAACAAACTAAAGATAACTTTGAATAACTTACTAGGACTGATACGGTGGGACAAAGCAGGAGACACACAGACAGGACGCAATAACCAAGTGAGAAACAAGGGGAAAACACACAGCTAAAATACTCAAGGGGAAACAAGGCACAGGTGACATAGATAAGCTAATTAGGACACATGAGGAAAAACTAAGGCAAAGGGGAACACAGCTGACCTCTAGAGGCCAGGAGACAAACAGGGGAAGCAGGAAGCTGACAGGACCCCCTCCTCTAGGAACGACTCCTGACGTTCCTTCCAGAACACCCTGGCCCCAGGGTGCGAAAATCTCGGATCAACCCTGGGTCCAGGATGTCCCTGGCCGGAACCCAGGAGCGCTCCTCTGGCCCGTAGCCCTCCCAGTCCACCAGATACTGCAGAGAGTTCTGGACCCTCCGGGAGTCCAGTATCCGGCGGACTGTGTAGGCTGGCTGGCCGTCTATGATCCTGGGAGGTGGCGGGGGTCTGTGTGGGGGGCAAAAGGAGAAGACAAGACAGGTTTAAGGAGTGAAACATGGAAAGTGGGGTTAACTCTAAGGGAGCGAGGCAGAACTAAACGATACGACACAGGGTTAACCTTTCTAGAAATGCGGAAAGGGCCGATGTATCTCTGGGAAAGCTTCTTGGATTCGACCCGGAGGGGCAAGTTCTTAGTGGCCAACCAAACTCTCTGACCAGCTCGGAAACTAGGGGCCGTCCGGCGGTGGCGATTAGCCTGGCTTTGGTATCTCTGGGAGGTCCGAAGGAGGGTACACCTGGCCTTCTTCCAGGTCCGCCTACAGCGTTGGACAAAGCGCTGGGCCGAGGGAACACCAACTTGCGCCTCTTCCTCTGGAAACAAAGGAGGGTTGTAACCGAACTGGCATTCGAAGGGGGACAATCCGGTGGCTGAGGACTGGAGGGTGTTGTGGGCATATTCAGCCCAAATGATATAGGTGGCCCAAGACGTGGGATTACTGGCCGCCATACACCGCAGGGTGGTCTCCAGATCCTGATTAATCCGTTCCGTTTGGCCATTAGACTCTGGATGGAATCCTGACGATAGGCTGGCTGTGGCCCCAATAAGCCTGCAGAAGGCCCCCAAAACCGGACGAGAATTGGGGACCTCGGTCAGAGACCACGTCCAGGGGAATGCCAAATATCCGGAAGACATGGTTCATGAGGAGCTCCGCAGTCTCCTTAGCCGAGGGCAGCTTGGGCAGGGGAATAAACCGGGCAGCCTTAGAGAAACGGTCTACCACCACCAGGATGACGGTGTTGCCCTGGGATAGAGGAAGTCCCGTAACAAAGTCCAGAGAAAGGTGTGACCATGGCCTTCGAGGAACAGGTAAGGGATGGAGCAGTCCCTGGGGTCGCTGGCGTGTCGACTTTCCCTGGTTGCACACAGGGCAGGCCTCAACAAAGACCTGCACGTCCTTCTTGATGGACGGCCACCAAAACCGCCGTCGGAGGAACTCCAGTGTGCGAGCACTGCCAGGATGGCATGTCAAGGGCGACTCATGACCCCACTGCAAGACGCGGCCCGAACCGAGAGAGGAACGTACAGGCGACCGGCAGGACCACCGCCTGGATCGGGCTCATGGGCAAGAGCTTCTCGTACCCCTCTTTCTAGTTCCCACTGAAGAGGTGCGACGATCCTAGACCTCGGAATAATCGATGCCAAGGGCTTCTCTTGTACCTCGGGAGAATAGACTCGAGACAGAGCATCCGGCTTGACGTTCTTGGTGCCAGGTCGGTAAGTCAGGATGAACTGGAATCGATTAAAGAAAAGGGACCATCGTGCTTGCCGAGGGTTCATCCGCTTAGCCTGTTGGAGATATTCCAGGTTCTTGTGGTCTGTGAGAACCTGGAAAGGGTGCTGAGCCCCCTCAAGCCAATGGCGCCACTCTTCCAAGGCCAGTTTAACCGCAAGCAACTCTAGATCCCCCACGTGGTAGTTGCGCTCGGCCTCAGACAGGCGGCGAGACATGAAGGCACAAGGGTGTAATCTCCCATCCGCACCCCTCTGTGACAGGACGGCTCCCACCCCCCACCTCTGAGGCGTCCACCTCCACCACGAAAGGTCTCTTGGGTCAGGGGTCACCAGAATCGGAGCAGAAGTGAAGCGGCGCTTGAGATCCTCGAAGGCCCCTGCTGCTTCCGGACCCCAGTGAATCTTGGTCCCTCCTCCCTTGGTAAGCGTCGTCAAGGGGGCTACCACCGAGCTGAAATTCTTGATGAACTTCCGATAGAAGTTGGAAAAGCCAATGAACCGTTGAACCTCCTTGACCGTGGCAGGTGTGGGCCAATCGTGGACCGCCTTGACCTTCTTGGGATCCATCTCTAGGTGCCCGGGAGTGACAATAAACCCGAGAAACTGAGTCTGAGAAACATGAAATTCACACTTCTCAGGCTTAACGTAGAGGTGATTGTCAAGGAGCCTCTGGAGAACCCGGCTAACATGCCCCTCATGCTCCTTCAGTGACCTCGAGAAGATGAGGATATCGTCCAGGTACACGAAGACGAACAGATTAAGCATATCCCGGAGAACATCATTAATCAGGGCTTGGAATACTGCGGGGGCATTGGTGAGCCCGAACGGCATCACCCGATATTCATAGTGTCCCGTGGGCGTGTTGAACGCCGTCTTCCATTCGTCTCTGGCCGGATCCGCACGAGATGGTAAGCATTGCGGAGATCCAGCTTAGTAAAAATGGAAGCCCCTTGAAGCAGCTCAAAAGCAGTGGCCATGAGAGGAAGAGGGTATCGATTCCGAACCGTGATCTTGTTGAGTCCCCCGGTAATCAATACAAGGCCTCAGACCCCGTCTTTCTTTTCAACAAAAAGAAGCCCGCCCCAGCCGGGAAGTAGAGGCATAGATGAGGCCGGCTGCCAAGGACTCCTTAATGTAGGTGTCCATAGCTGCGTGCTCGGGGGAGGACAAGGAAAAGATCCGACCTCTAGGAGGGCAGCACCCAGGAGTAGATCAATGGCACAGTCATAAGTGCGATGAGGCGGTAAGGCAGTAGCCCGGGCCTTGCTGAACACTGCTTTGAACCGATGGTAAACACTGGGGACTCGGGAGACGTCAACAGACTCTTGAAACTGGGTACTAGGGGCTGAGGAGCTCTGAAGCATGCAGGTGAGTTGGCGGAAGTGGGACCCCAGCTAAGAATGGTGCCAGTAGGCCAGTCGATCTGGGGATTATGTCTGCATAGCCAAGGGTGACCCAGGATAATAGGATACTCGGGAGAGTCAATGAGATAGAAGGTCTCCTCCTGCTGGTGTTGAGAGATGGTAAGTCGCAGGGACTGAGTCGCCTCAGTAACTTTTCCTGGTTCCAGAGGTCTGCCATCTAAGGCTGTAACTGCCTGGGGTTGAGGAAGTAGTTGGGTAGGGATCTTAAGTTCCTTAGCCAAGGTTACATCCATAAAATCACCTGCGGCACCGGAATCGATCATAGCCTGGACCCGATGCTGGTGGCCCTCCCAGGACCGAGTGGCTGGAATAGCTAGGGACCGCGTTAGTAGGAGGAGCTCTAATTTTCCCCATCACAACCCTCCTGTAGCTGGGCGGGGACAGGCGTTTCCCGAAAGCTCGGGGCAAGTGGAGCGGAAGTGGCCGGCAACCCCGCAGTAGAGGCACCGACGCTCCCTCATGCGACGTTCCCTTTCGTTGGAAGAAAGCCTGGAACAGCCTAACTGCATGCTCTCCGGGGAATCCTGGGGCAGTTCAGGAGCCGGGGCAGCTCTGAATGACGGAGTCCAAACAGGAGAAACAGAGCTGCTCAGAGGAACTTGGGACTGAGACACCTGACGGCGAGCCGTTCTCCGCTCTCTTAGACGATTGTCCAGGCGGATGGCCAAGGCTATGAGGGACTCGAGATCTTCAGCTGGTTCACGGGTGGCTAACTCATCTTGAAGGGGCTCAGATAACCCTCCCTGAAAGCAGACCCTCAGCGCTTCATCATTCCATCCGCTCCTTGCTGCTATGGTTCGGAACTCAATGGCAAAATCTGCCGTGCTTGGGGGGCCCTGACGGAGAGACAGTAGGCGCTTGGAAGCCTCCCGCCCACTGACAGGATGATCGAACACCCGCTTGAACTCTTCTACAAATGCAGCGTGGGAGTCACAACAGGCCTCCTGGGACTGCCACACCGCAGAGGCCCAGGCGAGCGCCTTGTCTGAAAGAAGGGTAATGAGGTAGGCAATCTTGGAACGGTCTGTGGGAAAACTTGAGGGTTGGAGCTCGAAGGTGAGGGAGCATTGGGTGAGGAAACCCTGACAAGAGCTTGGATCCCCAGAAAAGGGCTTGGGAGGTGGTAGTCGGGGCTCCGCCAACCGAGAAGGCCTGTCGTCACTGGGAGGTGACCGGGGGAAGGGGGAGAACCAAGGAGGCGTTCAAAGAGCTGGTGAAGGGAACTCATCATTTCGGCCAGGAGTTGAGAATGTCTAGCCATCAGCTCCTCTTGTCGGCTGAGAACGGCTTCATGGCGCTGGAAAGAAGCCTCATGTCGAATGATCACCGCCAACAGGTCCTGGGAACTGAGTGTTTCTGGGTCCATGATTGACTTGGTTATTCTGTCACAAGCCGGGCTAGAACTCCGGTCTCAAATGTGAAGAGCTGGGGGTACTACCCTTAGCCACAGAGGAGATGTTGTAGGACCCAAATGAAACACCCCAGGCAATACTCCAGGTAAGTAGATTTAATGTTCCAAAACAGGAGGCAAAACAAAACAACTCCCGAGGGGAGAAAAACAAACTAAAGATAACTTTGAATAACTTACTAGGACTGATACGGGGGGACAAAGCAGGAGACACACAGACAGGACGCAATAACCAAGTGAGAAACAAGGGGAAAACACACAGCTAAAATACTCAAGGGGAAACAAGGCACAGGTGACATAGATAAGCTAATTAGGACACATGAGGAAAAACTAAGGCAAAGGGGAACACAGCTGACCTCTAGAGGCCAGGAGACAAACAGGGGAAGCAGGAAGCTGACACTGGGGACCCATGCCAAATCTTTTCAGTCTCCTGAGGGGGAAAGGTGTTGTTGTGGCCTCTTCATGACTGTCTTGGTGTGTTTGGCCATGAGAGTTTGTTGGTGAGGTGGACACCAAGGAAGTTGAAACTCTCGACACGCTCCACTACAGCCCTGTCAATGTTAATGGGGGCCTGTTCAGCCCGCCTTTTCCTGTAGACCACATTAATGGGGGCCTGTTCAGCCCGCCTTTTCCTGTAGTCCATGATCAGCTCCTTTGTCTTGCTCACGTTGAGGTAGAGGTTGTTGTCCTGGCACTACACTGCCAGGTCTCTGACCGCCTCTCTATAGGCTGTCTCATCGTTGATCAGGCCTACCACTGTTCTGTCGTCAGCAAACTTGATGATGGTGTTGGAGTCGTGTTTGGCCACACAGTCGTGGGTGAACAGGGAGCACTGGAGGGGACTAAGCACGCACCCCTGAGGGGCCCCAGTGTTGAGGATCAGCGTGGCAGACGTGTTGTTGCCTACCCTTACCACCTGGGCGGCCTGTCAGGAAGTCCAGGATCCAGTTGCAGAGGGAGGTGTTTAGTCACAGGGTCCTTAGCTTAGTGATGAGTTTTGTGGGCACTATGGTGATGAACGCTGAGCTGTAGTCAATGAACAGCATTCTCACATAGGTGTTCCTTTTGTCCCGGTGGGAAAGGGCAGTGTGGAGTGCAATTGAGTCATCTGTGGAACTGTTGGGGCGATATGTGAATTTGAGTGGGTCTGTTGTATCTGGCATGATGTTGAGGTGAGCCATGACTAGCCTTTCAAAGCACTTCATGGCTACCAACGTGATTGCTACGGGTCGGTAATCATTTAGGCAGGATGCCTTCGCTTCCTTGGGCACAGGGGCTATTGTGGTCTGCTCAAGGGGTCTTTGGGATGGGTGATGGTTCTATGTGGAACCATAATGACTCAAAGAACCCTTTGAGCTCTTCCATGGTTCTTTTCTGTTCACAAAATAATTCATTGCTCTTTTAGGCAGTACATTAGAATATTTTGGGGTGTGGTTTGTTCACAGCTCTTTTTGTGCAACCGTGAGTGAGAGTGTCATTCCAGTTTATCTGATTTGTTCTGTTTTGATATATGTGGCCAGTGTTAGTGTCTTGTGAGAGATGCTTGAACGGCCTTCTGCTAATTGAGAACAATTTGTTTAATTAGGCAGTGGTAGTGATTGGAAGCTGAGGTTTTCTTAAGACTTCTGAGCTTTAACCAACTTAGGCTGAAATGTTTTCATTATTCAACGATTCTGAATTGGTTCACAATGCGTAATAGTAACATCTGCTGGTCAGCAGTAAATAGCAGCGTGTGGTTATGAGATGTTTCCATCAAAACTCCATGGCACAGAGGTAAATTGTTGGCTTTAGTAGCCTACAGTCTGTTGGATTGGCACGTTCACATCTTATATCATGCTTCTGTTCTTTGTCTTCAAGTTTACTGGCATTATTTAGGATGCTTAAGACAGAAGCTATACTATACTAAATAAAACTAATGATTTGAACAACAGTGCAGAAAGTGTGTGAGTGGCGCAGTGGTCTAAGGCACTGCATCGCAGTGCTAACTGTGCCACTAGAGATCCTGGTTCGAATCCATGCTCTGTCGCAGCCGGCCGCGACCGGGAGACTCATGGGCAGCGCACAATTGGCCCAGTGTCGTCCAGGGTAGGGGAGGGAATGGCCGGCAGGGATGTAGCTCAGTTGATAGAGCATGGTGTTTGCAACGTCAGGGTTGTGGGTTCGATTCCCACGGGGGGCCAGTATTAAAAAAATATATATATATATATGTATTCACTAACTGTAAGTCGCTCTGGATAAGAGCGTCTGCTAAATGACAAAAATGTAAATGTGTGGTTTCACATAAAATATAGTTTTTAACAGTGTGCCTTCAACGGGATTCGACCTCATACCCCTGACTGTTCCATAGTTCCCTACTTTACCTGCTAAGTAACCAGTCAGGTGGAACTATATTTATCAAATCCTAACTATATTTGTAAGTACGGTGTTCAGTAGAGGTCGGTGTTTGAAAGCAGCTTGGAATCGAAGAAAGCACCGGACCATGGCAAAATCAATGGGATCTCGCATTTTGCAAAACTTGATTTGAAAAAGCACGTGATCAAACAAAGCTTTGGACGTCATTAATTACTTACTTTTGATAAAGTGATACACGTATCGCCACACAGCTTCGAAGTTAGCTGCATAGCAATTTTGACACATGCCTCGGAGCTCCGGTATTAAACGTAACATCACTTGTTAGTGGCTCTCAATTCTCTCCTCAGGACCCACAGCGGTTCCAGAGGTATCTCACTTGATTCAACTTGTCAATTAATACAATAATAACACCTATGGATTAACAATATAATATGGCTAACCAGAATAAAAAAACATGTATGTTTCTTCAATGTCACGTTCGTTCATAGACGGGATGGACCAAGGCGCAGCGTGATATGCAAACATGTTTATTAAAACGAATAAACACAACGACAAAACAATAAACCAACGACACGTGAAGTCCTAAGGTAACACACAACAAACCTTAAACGGAACAAGATCCCACATCCCACTAGTGCCAATAGGCTGCCTAAGTATGAACCCCAATCAGAGACAACGAGCGACAGCTGCCTCTGATTGGGAACCACACCGGCCAACATAGATCTAGACCTACTAGATCCTATAACATAGAACAAGCACAACAAGGAATATACACACCCTGACTCAACATATAAGCGTCCCCTGAGTCAGGGCGTGACATTCAAAAGGATCTACAAAGACAAAAAGTGTTCTACATAGCCCCAAAAAGGGTTGTAACCATGGCGGATCCCTTTTTTGTTGCTATACAGAACCTTTTTGAATGGTTCTTTAGAGAACCTTATGAAAGGGTTCTTTATAACAGCATACAGGTTCCATTTAGAACTTTATGAGCATGGATCTTTATAGAACCTTCCAAAAGGGTTCTATATAGCACGTAAAAAGGGTTCCACTATGGTTACAAGCCAAAGAACCCCTATCTGGTACTATTTAGAAACATTATTTTGTTGTGTGTTGAACTCTTTTCGGTTCCATGTTGAACCCTCTGTGGAAAGGGTTCTACATGGAACTCAAAAAGGTTCTACCTGGTACCAAAAAGGGTTCTTCACAGGGTTCTCATATGGGGACAGCCGAATAACGCTTTTAAGTTCTAGATAGCACAATTTTTTTAAGTGCAGACATGGCATACAAAACATTCAAAGTTGAGTAACCTTAGGCATTTGGGGTTAAACACTCGCTGTGTTTATATGTCTATAAATCAATTTCTTCCAAGTGCCTTTAATTCTGCTTCATATTAATTAAAAAGGATTTGTGTGAATTAATTGGTGAGCCTTTGTAAGCCACCTCACCAAATGCAAATTGCTTATTGAGGCGAAGTAATTAAAAAGAAACCCACACCCCATGCGCTCCATCAATTATCTAAAGAACCTATTTAAACTATATGACAATAGGTTAGGGAGACACACATACTCTCTCACACACAGACAGACAGAAACACACACACACACACACACACACACACACACACACACACACACACACACACACAGACACACATGCACATGTACACTTGGATGCATGCACACACGTGGAAGAATGTGAGTAACTGTATGTCAGTAACTGTATATCATATTAATATAATAGTATAATGTGTTATGTAAAGGAATGTATTGTAGTTTATGGATTATTGCTGTATGGTAATTCCTTAAGAGATGGTGTGAGGTATTTTTCAGTTACTGTATGTCACACCTGAGTGATTGAACCTGCATAATTGCTGGTGCAAATGACTGAACAATCAACAAACTCCCTGACTGATATAAAATATAAATAAAATATAAAACATATTGAGCACCATATAGTGTGCCTTCAGAAAGTATTCAGACCCCATGACTTTTTCCACATTTTGTTAAGTTACAGCCTTATTCTAAAATTGATTAAATTGTTTTCCCCCCTCATCAATCTACACATAATACACCATAATGACAAAGCAAAAACTGGTTTTTAGAAATATTTGCTACTGAAATGTCACATTTACATAAGTATTCAGACCCTTTACTCAGTACTTTGTTGACACACCTTTGGCAGTGATTACAGCCTAAATTCTTCTTGGGTTTGATGCTACAAGCTTGGCACACCTATATTTGGGGAGTTTCTCACATTCTTCCCTGCAGATCCTCTCAAGCTATTTTCAGGTCTCTCCAGAGATGTTCGATCGGGTTCAAGTCCGGGCTCTGGCTGGGCCGCTAAAGGACATTCAGAGACTTGTCCCGAAGCCACTCCTGCGTTGTCTTGGCTGTGTGCTTAGGGTCGTTGTCCTGTTGGAAGGTGAACCTTCGCCGCAGTTTGTGGTCGTGAGCGCTCTGGAGTAGGTTTTCATCAAGGATCTCTCTGTACTCCGTTCATCTTTCCCTCGATCCTGACTAGTCTCCCAGTCCCTGCCGCTGAAAAACATCCCCACAGCATGATGCTGCCACCTCCATGCTTCACCGTAGGGATGGTGCCAGGTTTCTTCCAAACGTAATGCTTGGCATTCAGGCCAAAGAGTTCAATTTTGGTTTCAACAGACCAGAGAATCTTGTTTCTCATGGTCTGAAAGTCCTTTAAGTGCCTTTTGGCACTGAGGAGTGGCTTCCATCTGGCCACTCCCATAAAGGCCTGATTGGTGGAGTGCTGCAGAGATGGTTGTCCTTCTGGAAAGTTCTCCAATCTCCACAGAGGAAGTCTGGCGCTCTGTCAGTGTGACCATTGGGTTCTTGGTCACCTCCCTGACCAAGGCCCTTCTCCCCTGATTGCTCAGTTTGGCCAGATGGCCAGCTCTAGGAATAGTCTTGGTGGTTCCAAACTTCTCACATTTAGGAATTATGAAGGCCAATGTGTTCTTGGGGATCTTCAATGCTGCAGACATTTTTGGGTACCTTTCCCCAGATCCGTGCCTCGACACAATCCTGTCTCGGCGCTCTATGGACAATTCCTTTGAACTCATGGCTTGGTTTTGGCTCTGACATGCACTGTCAACTGTGGGACCTTATATAGACAGGTGTGTGCCTTTCCAAATCATGTCCAATCAGTTGAATTTACCACAGGTGGATTCTCAAGGATGATCAATGGAAACCGGATGCGCCTAAACTCAATTTCGAGTTTCATGGCAAAGGGCCTGAATACTTATGTAAATAAGGTATTCCTGTTTTTTTTTGCTTTTATTTTTTAAAAGTGCCCCCCCAAAAAAAAACTATTTTCACTTTGTCTTTATGGGGTATTGTGTGTAGATTGATGAGGACATTAAATATATTTTTTTTAGAATAAGGCTGTAACGTTACAAAATGTGTAAAAAGGGAAAGGTTCTGAATACTTTCCGAATGCACTGTAGTTACTTGACCAACCAACAAACATTTGATGTGCAGCGCAGGGAGTATTATGTCAAAACATATCTGTATTGATCAACAGGCAATCAGTCATGAATGAAAGTAAGATGTGTGAATACTGGTTAGGGAAGCATGGATGAATGTGTAGCTACAAACTGTTATATTTATGGATTATTTTACATGTATTGCACTACATTATATGTATATTGCTCTTGTACTTTGATAACAACACTGTAGTAGAAGTTTAGAATGACATTAAACCATACTTTGACGTGTGTACTGCACCACCGTAGCTCTGTGTTGTGTGTGTGTGTGATTGATTGGGACTAAAGACGTGGACTTCGGTGATCAGGCTGTTTTAATGTTTTTGAAGTTTCATCTGCAATGAAAAGAGAAGACAAACACTTTTGTAGAGTACAAATATGTTCTGTCAATTGTCGCATATCTCTCTCTCTCTCTCTCTCTCTCTCTCTCTCTCTCTCTCTCTCTCAATAAGCCCTTTATGACCATATATTATACATTTCATAAGGCCTTTATCTATGGCCTAGTTATCCTCAACAAGGTGGTCTGAAAATCCTGGCTCATTGGCCACATGAGACCTGCAAGTGGTTTGTGAACTGTTTAGTAATTCCCATCAGAATCCAGCCATAGAGAGGGAGGATAGCCAACAATGTGTATATATTTCACACACAACTGGCATTTAGAATAATTGCTAAGGTCAAGGGCTCATCAAATAAGACCACCTAAAACATCTAAGTAACAGGTGCAATAAGTCCAACCTCTTACAGATTGGATTAGTTTAAAAAAAATGTAAGTTATTTATCTTTGTATATTATAAGATCAATTAATCAATCAAGGTGCATGCAGAAACGTAGATATTAAAACAAACTATTCTAAAAATCAATCTGCAACAAAGCATGCTGGGAAATATGATTATGAGGCCCCTCCCACATATTTTTCACTTTGAGAGAGTTAAAGGAAATGAACTCAACACAGTCGAGTAACAACTACACCACACAGTGGTGATTCCACAAATAACAATTCATTTATTCACCACAGGTGGTGTCAATTTTAATCCCACTGGTGTTAACCCCAACAGAATCAACACTCAGATATAACACTAGTGTTAACCCCACTAGAATCAACCCTCAGATATAACACTGGTGTTAACCCCACTAGAATCAACACTCAGATATAACACTGGTGTTAACACTCAGAATCAACACTCAGATATAACACTCACAACAGATTTTAACACCTGCGAAGTTGCTGTGCACATGTTGAATTCGAAATGTTAATGTTATTTTATTACCTTATGAGTAAACTGTAAATCAGGATTGCCCAACCCTGTTCTTGGAGAGCTACACTCCTCTAGGTTTTCGCTTCAACCACAGGTGTTACTAACCTGATTCATTTTATCAACCTGCTAATTATTAGAATCGGGATTAGGGTTGGAGCAAAAACCGTACAGGGCGGTAGCTCTCCAGGAACAGGGTTGGGCAGTCCTGCTGTAAATGTACACCATTATTTATGAACAAAACACTGCGTGTCATGAGTGTGCTTTATTACATGTAACTTTTCTGAAGACAATTGAAAAACCGTGCCTACTTCTCTTATTTGGGCACGACCACGCAGGGCAAAACATAAAATATGCACTCCCCTATTCCCCAGGATACAGCCATAATAATAGCAACTCGACATGCTATTTGAATATATGAACCAGGTGAAATAGACAAACAACTTTTACAAAGGAAATCCTTTAATCCAGCATACATACTCTGCCATGAAAAGGACTGGCCTGACCGGCATCAATCAGGTCTGAAGTTAAGTGCATAATTAATGATAAATCAATCCCACCGGGCACACCTGGTTGAATCAGTGTTGTTTTCACAACATTTCAACCCCCCAAAATTATTCTGATGGCGTTGGAAAACGAATTGGATTTGCAAAAAGTCATCAACGTAAGGGCGTTTCATCTATTTTTCCACCCAACTTTTTACCTAAATTCAATGACGTGAAAATGTTTGTGGATTTCACATTGAATTCACATTAGTTGACAACTGAACCAAAACTAGATGCTGAACTGACGTCTGTGCCCAGTGGGATGATTGCTAGGCCTACTTCCTTTAATGATTTCACTCTATTAATAATAAATGGACACTTTAGAGAGTGACTTTGATAGGGTGGAATGGAGGTAAAATAAAAACATGGACCAACCACAACCGCGCCAACTGTACCTGGAATGATTTAAATATTCAAATTAACAGTATTTGCCCATTCCGTATTCCATTCTATAATGATCTTCATTTATCATGTTCCCATCCCTGGACGGTAACAGTTCAATCCTCTCGGGATGGTCCTATCCCTAGATGGTAACAGAGGATTTACCCCTCGGGCTGAAGGAGAGGATATACATTTCCATCATAAAAGATGCTACCAATATACATAATCACTGATGGTTCAATCTATTTTTTCTCTCTTCTTTTTCTCTGTCCCCGCGTCGTTAGTGCTGGTGGAGGATAGACATACGACAAGCCTTCTCTCGGGGCTCACAAGTCATAATCCGCGTCATAATGGAGTCTACCTCGGCTTGACGAATGGAATAACAAATCAAGTAGATTAATGATTGTTCAAATTAAATGTAATTAGGAAAGGGGCCAGGGCGGTGGAATTGATTAACTCCCAGAGCGGTGGTTTCCCAGAGACCGCCAGCGGCTACGCTTGGGCTCCAGAGACCCAGCCGCTCCATGCCCATGATCCACAGAGCCTTTGGAGGACCTTGCTATCGCAGCTCATAAAAATTAGGACTGGTTCTATGGTCTATACTCTCCAGGGTCATCCCCGGGGCAACCTGGACATGCTTCAGGGTACCTCACATTATCCTTTCTCTGTGGTGGTGCATGTGTGTGTGAGAAAATTCACTGGACAGATTTATTGTGTGGGCTGGTATTCCTGTGTATTCTGACTTTGTGTGTGTGGGTAGCATGTGACACATTGGCCTGAACGACCAATCACCAAAAGGCTTACTATCCTTTGCTTTGTCTTCAAGGACTTCAACCCACACAACCTATTGTTAATCTCAGTCAATTGAGTGTAAGTTTCTGCTGGTGTCCTTGTTGCTTTCAGATCAGCCTGATCGGGTAGCAAACTTTTTTTCTCCTCTCTTTTTTTTTGAAAAATGAGTCACTTACCTTATTTCTTTCAGAGGATTCCCATTTTAGGTGGCTTGGGTGGTCATTTATCATCAGCATTTTTAAGAAGAAGGGCTTGCTGACCCGGCAAGACATCAAAACCAAAACCGATTTAAAGTGTGTGTGTGTGTGTGTGTATGTGTTCGTGCATATGTGTGTTTGTGTGTGCATACGTGTGTGTGTATGTTTGTGTCGGTGGGTATTGTATATGTGTCTATATAAGTGTATGTGTCTATGTGTGAGTGTGAGTGCACGTGCATGTGAGTGAGAAGGTATTTGTGTGTGTTCAGGCAGAGCTTGCAGGTGTGGTTCAAAGGCAATTTGCCATGAACAGGGCACTGGCCGTATGAGCATATGAATATGTCTTGTAGGGCTGTCCCCAACAAAAATAAATCTTGGTCAACCGAAAGTCATCTGTTCTTTCCATCAATCGATTGGTCAAAGAAATGTACATGCATTTTTCCATATATAGACACACCCTATGTGTTTTAATAAAATCAATTATATGTACTGAGCTTGTCTGATGCTTTAAGCTTACTGCTTGATGAAATAAAACACAAATGACTCAAGAGGGAGCCAGAGATCTAGATAACCAGAAGAAAAAAACCTTAACCTGACCCAACCATTCTCCTCCCTCTCCTGGTGGCTTTTGCAGATTCTGCCATTACTCTCCTGAAATTGCCGGTAGTAGGCTACACGAGGAGTCGGCAACCTGTCTCATGTGGAATGCCAATGTATCTGACCATTTCTACCGATCTGCATGCCAGTTATGGTTTTCATGTGCACATTTTCATGAAACAGTTTCATTTCATTTACAATAATGAATTCAAACCTCAAAATCATTGTCATGTGGTTAATAAAAATTATATCCACATTTAAATGAAAATTATATAAACCTAAAAAGTAACTTCTATTGCCATTGCCAACTATGTAAAAAATAGCCTATATTAAGCCAACAAAGAAAAACATTGCAGCCTGCAGGTTGAAAATATCCTGATAAAAATAAATATCCTTTAAATCAAATTGGCTACGCATGGCCTGTCTGCAATGAACTTGAAACATTGGAGCTTGCGCTAGCGAACTTGCAACATTGCATAAAATATTCGGGGCCCTCAGAGTTTCCTGCACCAGTGAGCTCGGGACTGACACCACTGTAGACTATTTGCGCAAGGGATAACAAGCTGTGCTTCACTTGGGCAGGAGCTCGCCAGAGCTGAGTACTGACAACTCAAATGTTCTACTGCTTGAGCTCCTGTTCCTCTTATAGAATATTAGCTCAACAGTCTTGTGCAACTCCTGCACCTAAATATAAACAGTACCAGCACGCAAAATGAGTACCGGAACCTATTTCAGTCCAAGTCAAGCACTGATATGAAGTAATCAGGTAGGCAGGCCTATTTTATGATGTTTCCACTGGGTCAGAGCATGACATCTTTCCCTTTCACACTGAGTGGTTATCGAAAGGGAGAGAGCTGGAAAGATTTCTCAAATCCATTGAGGAACTATTGTCATTCTCAATGGATGTAAAAACAGACTTAATTTGCTTGCTGTTTGAGGTGAAGAAAACATTACTTTGAGAAGCTCCACAGCTCATTAGTGTTTGTGCGTTAAGCCAATCAGAAATACTATCAGATCTCCAAATGGGCACATTTATATGCTTACATTTGCATGCAGGCCAGGTAGCCTATAGGCCTATTTCAAAGCGGAATCAGGTGTGCGTCCTTGCTCAACATTGACAGGAGCACTCCAAACAAAAGACAATAACTAAATTGAATTGACAAAACTCGTAAATGGAATGAAATAAACCAAAACTTGTTTCTCACAAGTGTAGCGTAGGTTGTGCGCTCTGCAAACAATGCGTCCACTCCGACAATGAGAACGGTTAAAGGAATCATAATATATTGATTGCATTAACAGAAAATACTATAACCAAGCAAACATTGTAGATTATAAATTATTGGAATTAACGGTAAATGTACTACTGGTTATATATGTAATGGGGAATTGATATACACTAACAAATACAAACAATTCACAAAAGCTATGAAACAATGAATGTGCACAAATTGGTGGGAGAGAGCGCATTCTGTAGAGATAAGTGCATTGTGCATCTGGGTGCTGCATGGTCAATGCGATGTTTGCATTGGCCATGCAGCATTTACGGTGATATGGCCTCTGCATACTTATTGCGCTTGTGGAGCAGTGCAGAGCTGTTGTGAAAGAAGTTCTCAAGGAAGTGAGTTTGTGTTTACACAGGATTTACCTCCCCCACCTACCGTCAACCAATCATGTCAATGCGGAGCTATACAGAGCCCTCAGCATTGTTACAACATTTGGGAGGCACATGGCGATGCGGTATGGAGCTCGATTTTGGCCTCTGCATGCCGCCAGTGGCTCCGCAATTGCGTTACAACCTCCATATGCAGTCACCAACCACATTTACAGATCAAGCATGAATTGGCTTTTAGTCTAGGCCTCCGCAATGGATTAGTTCACTGAGATGGGCGTATATATATATACATTAGTGTTTGTGCGTTAAGCCAATCAGAAATACTATCAGATCTCCAAATGGGCACATTTATATGCTTACATTTGCATGCAGGCCAGGTAGCCTATAGGCCTATTTCAAAGCGGAATCAGGTGTGCGTCCTTGCTTTCGGAAGGAGCTTTCGGAAAGTATTCTTTCGGAAAGTATTCAGAGCCTTCGGAAAGTATATATATACAGAGCCTTCACTTTTTCCACATTATTTTAAAATTCATTAAATAAACGTTTTTCCTCATCAAAACCCCATAATGACGAAGTGAAAACATGTTTTTATAGACTTTTGCACATTTATAAAAACTGAAACAGAAATACCTTATTTACATAAGTATTCAGACCCTTTGCTATGAGACACGAAATTGAGCTCAGGTGCATCCTGTTTACATTGATCATCCTTGGGATGTTTCTACAACTTGATTGGAGTCCACCTGTGGTAAATTCAATTGATTGGACATGATTTGGAAAGGTTATATAAGGTCCCACAGTTGACAGTGCATGTCAGAGCAAAAACCAAGCCATGAGGTTGAAGGAATTGCCCGTAGAGTGCCGAGACAGGATTGTGTCGAGGCACAGACCTGGGGAAAGGTACCAAAACATTTCTACAGCATTGAAGAACACAGTGGCCTCCATCATTTTTAAATGGAAGAAGTTTGGAACCACCAAGACTCTTCCTAGAGCTGGCCACCTGGCCAAACTGAGCAAACGGGGGAGAAGGGTCTTGGTCAGGGAGGTGACCAAGAACCCGATGGTCACTCTGACAGAGCTCTAGAGTTCCTATGTAGAGATGGGAGAACCTTCCAGAAGGACAACCATCTCTGCAACACTTCACCAATCAGGCCTTTATGGTAGAGTGACCAGACGGAAGCCAGACAGCCCGCTTGGAGTTTGCCAAAAGGCAACTAAAGACTCTCAGACTATGAGAAACAAGATTCTCTGGTCTGATGAAACCAAGATTGAACTCTTTGGCCTGAATGCCAACCGTCACGTCTGGAGGAAACCTGGCACCATCCCTACGGTGAAGCATGGTGGTGGCAGCATCATGCTGTGGGGATGTTTTTCAGCGGCAGGGACTGGGAGACTAGTCAGGATCGAGGGAAAGATGAACGGAGCAAAGTACAGAGAGATCCTTGATGAAAACCTTCTCCAGAGCGCTCAGGACCTCAGACTGGGGCGAAGGTTCACCTTCCAACAGGACGACGTCCCTAAGCACACAGCCAAGACATCGCAGGAGAGGCTTCGGGACAAGTCTCTGAACGTCCTTGAGTGGCCCAGCCATAACCCGGACTTGAACCCTATCTAACATCTCTGGAGAGACCTGAAAATAGCTGTGCAGCAACATTTCCCATCCAACCTGACAAAGCTTGAGAGGATCTGCATAAAATAATGGGAGAAACTCCCCAAATACAGGTGTGCCAAGCTTGTAGCATCATACCCAAGAAGATTTGAGGCTGTAATCGCTGCCAATGGTGCTTCAACAAAGTACTGAGTAAAGGGTCTAAATACTTATGCAAGTGTAATATTTCCATTTCCCCCCCCCCAAAAAAATCTAAAAACCTATGTTTGCTTTGTCATTATGGGGTATTGTGTGTAGGTTGATGAGGGAAAAACATTTTTTCAATCCTTTTTAGAATAAGGCTGTAACCTAACAAAATGTGGAAAAAGTAAAGGGGTCTGAATACTTTCCGAAGGCACTGTATATATGCTACTGCTCCACTAAAAAAACCTCGGTCGACCAACAGCCTATCAATCAAACAATCGACCAGTCGACTAATTGGGGTCAGCCCTAATGTCTTCGTGACTTATCACGCTAATCACACACTGTAAAGGGGTTGCTGTGAATTTGACTTTAACTTACAGGCAGCTAGTGGTAACTTTATTTAATGACGAAAAGGTGGGGGGAAAAAAGGGGAAATATGCATACTTTCCGTATGAGACACCATTCTTCACCACCATGCTAGAGTGGCTAAAATGCTAATCCCAGATGTTGTGTATCATGTTCAGCCAATCACGTTGCTGCATTCTGTTGTTGCACCCCACGTTCAGCCAGGGGTAAACATCAGGAAGTAGCATTCCTAGGCATTAGCCACTCTAGCATGGTGGTGGAAAATGGTGTTTCATAGAGAAAGTACGCATATTTTCTTGCCTTTGCAAGCCTTTAAAGCCTGAATGGAGATTGTTATAGGTACAAACCAGTCCATATGGGATAAGAGTTTATTGCCGGCTGCATACAATGCATTTGGACGGTAAGATGAAACAACTCAATATCGCCATCTGAAGGCCTTTGGGCTAGCGGCGGCGGCTGCAGTAGCAGGTATTATCGAACAGGATGTTGATGCTTCGAGATTAACTTTCAAGAAGAAGTTAAGTTTCAAATTATCGTCATCTGGTGAGTGGAAATGTTTTTAGTTTTTTTGCAGCTCGCTTGCTGTTGTTAGCAATCACTTGCTAACAATCCAATTCTGGAATCCTAAATTAGCATTGGTTCTGTGGCATCGACATGGCACCTTGTTAGTAGTAGGGCTGAACATACCTTGCATGGTACTTACCTTGTGAACTTTCCTTTTCTGATGAACTTAACTGAGCTTACCTGGTTCCTTTTCGGCAGCTAGAATATTTTTCTCTGTCATTGAAAACCAAACTGGAAAATTACACATTTGTTCACCCAAACCTTTTCTGCTAGTGCCATGCTATCAACCTTGTGTGATTGTGTTGTCAAGGTAAACACATGATGCCAGAAATGATGTCTGCATTCATTCAGAGAAAGCCACTTTACAATGTCAAGTACCGCTAAAAAGGTATTAGTGCTGACAAACATGGAATAAAGCCAACTGACGTGACGCTGAACAGGAGCGAATATACAGTATGTGTTTACTTAGGAAAGCTGCAATTGAAGACAAAAGTCATAAGGAATGTCACAGTATTTATCGTATCTGAAAGCAGAAAATGTTATTCACCACCAAACAGTCTTGCTAGGAGTTTCTGTGGAAGAATGTAGAATTCCACTCTGCACTCTAATTCAATCTCACCAAATAGAGAAGGTTTCTCTACTCTATTACCCTAGTGCACTATCTTGATCTCATCATTCTAACCTAATCTAATATCATGCCACCGCTGAGAAAATAACCTGCTGCTACCGCCCACACCCATTAACCCCCTAAGGTCGATGTCCGCGCCCACAGGGAAATATAATTAGCTAAATGTTTAAAAAGCCATCAAAATCACAAATGTGTTCTCAATTTTGCTCTACCATGCCCACAAGCTTCACAATACTCGTACAGTATGTCTGTAATATGTTTTTTATAATAATAATAATAACAATAATTAATTCAACTTCTACAGAGTTTTACATAACAGAAAGAATCTCAAAGCGCTTAAAAAAGCTAAACAAACAAGAATCAAATTAAACAGCTAAGATAGAGTGGGTCTGGACTACGATTTTCAGCCAGAGTTTAAAGTTTTCTGTTGTTAAAGCCTCCAACGGATGGAGCAACAGTCAAGAGGGAACCACATGGCTTGAGCAGAGAGAGGATGTGGTCAACGGGGGGAGATGAGCAGGTCCTCCTAAGGCAGGCAGGCAGCACAGTTCACTCTCCGTTGAAGGCGTCTTAACATCGCCTCGCCGTCCCCGCCGTCTGACTGCAACTTCTCCGTAGCCGCTGACTCTCTGGTCTTTGAGCCCTCCACTCCACAGGATAATGACGACAACCCGATCATAACTAACTTCCAGCTCGCCATGCATTGTTGTCCTCCTCATTGGGTCAAGAGACCGTAGAAACAACAACAAATAGGCTGGGGAATTCAAATTAAAATACAGTAGCTAGCTATATAACCTTCTAATAGACACATTATGATACTTATCAACTTACAAAGACACTTACCCTCTACTGTGTGAATCATTAGATGCAATCTAATGAATTTGCTGACATTTTAATCATATATGTCTATCTATTCAGTAGTAGGGGTATGTGATTAACCAAGGCTTGTCAGGAAATTGTGGTTACCTCCTCCTGACCGCCAGCTAGGCATTCCATATACAATCACACGGTCAAAATTGGTTTGACTTCATATAGGGGTCCTATGCGCTATCTCAGAGGACATTGTGTGTGTGTGTAACTGGGGGGAATGCGGATGTTAGATCCAATGACTGCAGAGATGCCTCTCTCTCTCTCTTTCTCTCTCCCTCTCTCTTTCTTTCATAGACTCAGCATAAACAAACCCTTTGTCCTCAATCAGTCAGATAAATGGAAACACACTGAGACAAATTAACGACCATGACCTTTGTAACTCGCCATAGGAGCTGTTGTATACAGGCAATCTCCCTGTTCGCTGTTAATAAGGGAACCTGCATGCACTAAGGGGTCTTTACTAAGGGTTCATTTGGGGAGGAAGGACAGCTAATTCTTCAAAGACAGGATTTTAAACAACTTTTTTCCCATGTACCACTGAAACCACATGAGACCAAGAGGGAAAGAAAATCTGCTGTCATGTTCACAAATCCCCCCACTGGCTTTCCCAAGACATGAGCCTGGAAGAGCATCACACGCTGTATTCCCTCTCCTTCTCTCTCCTTCCCTCTCTTTCCCCTCCCTTCTCTCTCCAAGCCACCGGTACATACATGATCCGCTCAAGGCTCAGCATCATTCTTTAAAAATAACCCACACTCCTTCTCACATTACCCTCCTCTTCTGGAAGTCCTTGTGAGACCAGGATGCGACTTGAAACCCCACAGTCAACCTAAGGGACAATTATCCCAATTCCCTCTCTCGCTCTCTCTCACCCCCCCCCTCTCTCTTTCCCCCTCCCTCTCTCTCCTTTCCTCTCTCTCTCTATTTCTCTCTCTCTCTCCTTTCACACCACAACAGCTCAACACCAGCCCTTTTATACCAATCCCCCACCTCCTCTCCATCTACCCTCCATTCCTTATATAACACCTGTGAGACATGGGATGAGGAGAGATGAAGCGAGGTCTTCTCAGTCCTTCTCTCTGTCTTTCACCTCCCACGCCACAATCCCAGCTCAACAGCATACCTTTCATGATCAGTCCCTCCCTCCCGCCCTCTCTCCTTTTGAGACACAGCGTGAGGTGAGGTATCCTCGGTCCACACGAGGCTCTCCTCCACATCCCTCTGTCTCTTATCCCTTCTTCACCCTTCTCTACCTAAAGTCATTATGGGACTCAATATGAGGCAAGGCATAGTCAGTCTACACAAAACAACCCCCTCCACCACCTAATGTCCTTATGAGACACAGGATGAGGTATCCTCAGTCCACATCCCTCCACCCTTCGCCCCCCCCCCCATCCCGGAACCCTCAGGGAGGCACCATTTGATTGGGGGAAAGCGTCTTCTCAGGCAGCCTGGGGAAAGTTCATACTCCCGTCTCCATGGTCCTCCTTTCATGTGTTCAGAGGAAATGCTTTAATGAAGAGCAGATCAACCCAGACACTCTCCCTTTCTCTCTCTCTCCCATCTTTCCTCTACCATCCTTTCCTCTCCCTAGCTTTCTCTATCTCTCTCTATCCCTCTCTCTCTCGTCCTCCCTCTCTCCCTGATGTGCCATCATAGAGAGTCCTCCCCGGGACTCTCGTAATGAGGTCAAAATAAGAAGGGAGAGGGGAAATAAAACCTCATCATGTCTTCCTGCTTTAACGCCTCATAAGTCTGACTATGGAGGTTATTTGCATGGGGAATTAAACAGAGGAAAAATAAAGAAAAGTGTAAATAACCATCGTTATTTTGTCGTCTATATGTATCATCAATAGTCGCCTTCAAAAGGAGTCATCGAACAATGGGATTATTTACATTCTCACTATTTCCAAATGCTTGTAGCTGAAATGTATTTAATGTGTGCTGTTGAACACATGCTACAAAGGTCTTGCGGCTCCTACCGCCCCCATTCACTGATCTGCACTCTAAACCTTTGCTGCCTCATACCCACACTACTTTCAACACACCCATAAGATGAAGTTGGATTGTACCCCTTTAAGACAGATGTTCTCAGAAGAAGTATATCTTTAGGAAAACAGAAAGTGTCCCCCGTGCCCCTCTAGGAGGACGCTTTATTCCCAGCCCTGCTCCTAATGGTGCCCTAATTACAGCTATAAGATATGAATGTAATAATGGTGGAGTTGGTGAAGCTTTAAGGCTGTGATATATCACTTCATATACGTTAAAGGTCTAGCGCCATCAATCATCATTAGTATGTATCAACACAGAGAGAGTGTTTGACTTAAACTGTCATGACCATTTATAATTTGGTTAATTATTCTACCAGATGTATGAGCAATGTGTGTGGGGAGGGAGGGGGAGCGAGAGAGAGGCAGGAAGGGAGAGAGAGAGAGAGAGAGCTGAGGAGAATACTGTCTGATCTAATAATCTCTATGGTGAGCCACAGTAGTAGACTGTGTTGAGACGAGGGTGGTTGCTATAGCTACTGTACAGCACAGGATTGGGTCCCATTTATTCTTATTTTTCTGGCCAGAAAATCCTCAGTTCCAGCATGAATACTTCAGTTCCAATGACGCACATATCTCTCATCTGAATAGAGTGTGTCTTCAAAAGGCCTTATTTCCTGATGAAGTCTCCCTACACTTTTCACCTCCTCATCTCCATCCTGTTTCAAGGCTATTCCTCAAGAGCCTCTGATCAACATTGCGCGTGTGTGTGCGTGTGACAACTTCCCTCTCGCCATGGACCACTTAACCCTCAAGCTACACCCAGAGGCATATTTTTTTATCATAGTACAAAGGTGGTTTATTCAGTTATTCAAAATGTTCATGACTTTTTCAATCAACTTAGTCTTAACAAATCTAAATCATTGTGTTTCTGTATCAATATGGACTTTTAAGAAATTCAAGTCCTTTGTGGTCATTTTGACCCCAGCCAAAAACACCTACTTTCGCCTATAGTCATTTCATAGGTAGGACCTTTATTTGAATCTAGGTTTCTCTGGAGACATAATTAGTTATCCATACCGCCAGAGGGATCAGTGATTTTGACCAGGTAGCCAAATCATCTGCAGAGATATAGCTCCCCATGTACTCACCTAAGATTGTACTTTTATATAGTATGCCTTCAAAAAGTACTCACACCACTTGACTTTTTCAAATACAGCCTGCATTTATAATGGGTAAATTGAGATTTTGTGCCACTGGCCTACATCGTAGTTGATCAACAATACTAACCTAAATGACAGAGTGAAAAGAAGGAAGCCTGCACAGAATAAAAATATACCAAATGCATCCTGTTTGCCGAGTGGCGCAGTGGTCTAAGGCACTGCATCGCAGTGCTAGCTGTGCCACTAGAGATCCTGGTTCGAGTCCAGGCTCTGTCGCAGCCGGCCGCGACCGGGAGACCCATGGGCGGCGCACAATTGGTCCAGTGTCATCCAAGATAGGGGAGGGTTTGGCCGGCAAGGATGTGGGTTCGTTTCCCACGGGGGGCCAGTATGAAAAAAAAAAAAAAATGTATGCATTCACTAACTGTAAGTCGCTCTGGATAAGAGCGTCTGCTAAATGACTAAAATGTAAATGTAAAATGTTTGAAATAAGGCACTAAAGTAAAACTGCAAAAAATGTGGCAATGAAATGTCCTGAATACAAAAGGGTTATCTTGGGGGCAAATCCAACACAACACATTACTGAGTACCACTCTTCATATTTTCAGGCATGGTGGTGGCTGCATAATGTTTGTCGTCAGCAAGGACTAGGGAGTTTTTTAGGATAAAAATAAACAGAATAGACCTAAGCAGAGGCAAAATCCTAGAGGAAAACCTGGTTCAGTCTGCTTTCCAACAAACACTGGGAGACAAATTCACCTTTCAGCAGGACAATAACCTAAAACACAATGTCAAATATACACTGGAGATGACATTGAATGTTCCTGAGCGGCATAGTTACAGTTTTGACTTAAATCGGCTTGAAAATCTATGGCAAGCCTAGAAAATGGCTGTCTAGCAATGATCAACAACCAACTTGACAGAGCTTGAATAATGTTTTAAGGAATAATGTGGAAATATTGTACAATTCAAGTGTGCAAAGCTCTTAGAGAATTAACCAGAAAGACGCACAGCTGTAATCGCTGCCAAAGGTGATTCTAAGATGTAAAAAATCTATGTAATCCATTTGAATTCAGGCTGTAACACAACAAAATGTAAAATAAGTCAAGGGGTATGAATACTTTCTAAAGGCGCTTTATCAAAAGACTGTGTGCAAAACCAAATGTACCATATGTTTGTTCATATAAAAATCTTCCAATGGTGAACAAAGTCTGCCAAATACTTGATATAACTGCAATAAAGAATTCAGATACGCTCTGATCTGCACAGAGAGCTATATCCCCATATGTTGGTAGCTTGAGGGTTAACCTGCTTTCTAGAACAGTGGCGGTCGGTGCCGTTTAAGATGAGGGAGGACGATTCTTTTTTCATGAGCATTTTTATTACAGTATATTGGATGACTGTCATTCATATTCCATTCACCCAGCTCAGTGTAACATCGATAGGTGTAGGATACTAAATTATACTCAAATTTTCCCTATACCCATCATGAGGTTGCTACAACCTAGCCTATGAATGAAAGTTTACAACTTAGGTGCACAGGTCAAGAGAAAAATGTGAGTAATCAAGGTGACAGACAGTTACAAACATCATGATCAGTTTGCTCTTGTATAAGTTATTCTCACATCTACGCGCTCTCCTCTTCTCACCTTTTCCCTTCGCTTGTGGACTTCATTGCACAATGCAACAGCTGTCTGTGACCAGGCAAGAAAACCTTTCCAAGCCAAACCTTCATATCATAACCGCTACAAACAGACTACATCATTGTCACCATATTAGCTAATGTCATAGTCAACATAGCTAACAGAACGAACACGTTAGTAAACCCGCTACAATGATTGTACAGTCAGCAAGCAGTTTAGCTAGCGCTTACACCGGCGGGCCCAGGTGGCAATAAATTAATACAACCAAAAGTTTACCTTGACTTGGAAGAGTTCCAGTGTTGGATAGCCATAGCCAGCTAGCTAACATAGCATCCCTCTCTGTTTGAGCCGGGTGTTTGAGTAGGCTAGACTAGCTAGCTGCATTTGACACTAGCTAAGTAAGTGAAAGTGAAAAAAATACAACAAAATATAGCTAGCTGTAGCTTATGCTTTCAGTACTAGATTCATTATCCGATCCTTTGATTGGGTGTACAACTTGTCAGTTCATGCTGCAAGAGCTCTGATATGTTGGAGGACGTCCTCCGGAAGTTGTCATAATTATTGTGTAGGTCTATGGAAGCAGGTGAGAACCATGAGCCTCCTAGGTTTTGTATTGAAGTCAATGTACCCAGAGGAGGAAGGAAACTATCTGTCCTCCGGCTGCACCATGGAGCTACCCTACCCTGCTCCAGCTCCTTCAAGTTGGATGGGTTCCGCTGGTGTACAGCAATCTTTAAGTCATACCACATATTCTCAATTGGATTGAGGTCTGGGCTTTGACTAGGCCATTCCAAGACATTTAAATGTTTCCCCTTAAACCACTCAAGTGTTGCTTTAGCAGTACGCTTAGGGTCATTGATCTGCTGGAAGGTGAACCTCCGTCCCAGTCTCAAATCTCTGGAAGACTGAAACAGGTTTCCCTATATTTAGCGCCATCCATCATTCCTTCAATTCTGACCAGTTTCCCAGTCCCTGCCGATGAAAAACATCCCCACAGTATGATGCTGCCACCACCATGCTTCACTGTTGGGTTTGTGTTCTCGGGGTGATGAGAGGTGTTGTTTTTGCGCCAGACATAGCATTTTCCTTGATGGCCAAAAAGCTTAATTTGAGTCTCATCTGATCAGAGTACCTTCTTCCATATGTTTGGGGCGTCTCCCACATGCCTTTTGGTGAACACCAAACGTGTTTGCTTATTTTTTTCTTTAAGCAATGGCTTTTTTCTGGCCACTCTTCCGTAAAGCCGAGCTCTGTGGAGTGTATGGCTTAAAGTGGTCCTATGGACAGATACTCCAATCTCCGCTGTGGAGCTTTGCAGCTCCTTCAGGGTTATCTTTGGTCTCTTTGTTGCCTCTCTGATTAATGCCCTCCTTGCTTGGTCCGTGAGTTTTGGTGGGCGGACCTCTCTTGGCAGGTTTGTTGTGGTGCCATCTTCTTTACATTTTTTTATAATGGATTTAATGGTGCTCCGTGGGATGTTCAAAGTTTCTGATATTTTTTTATAACCCAACCCTGATCTGTACTTCTCCACAACTTTGTCCCTGACCTGTTTGGAGAGATCCTTGGTCGTCATGGTGCCACTTGCTTGTTGGTGCCCCTTGCATAGTGGTGCTGCAGACTCTGGGGCCTTTCAGAACAGGTGTATATATACTGAGATCATGTGACAGATCATGTGACACTTAGATTGCACACAGGTGGACATCGATAGGTGTAGGATACTAAATGATCTTATTTAGGAGCTTCATAGCAAAGGGGGTGAATACATGTGCACACACCACTTTTCCGTTAGTTATTTTGTATAATTTTTTGAAACAAGTTATTTTTTTCATTTCATTTTGTCTATGTCCATTACATGAAATCCACATTAAAATCAATTTAAATTACTGGTTGTAATACAACAAATAGGAAAAACGCCAAGGGGGATGAATACTTTTGCAAGGCACTGTAGTATAATTGTATCTAAAAACGATAACATTTTTTATGTTTCACTATTTTTATGGTCCTCCACGGATCTAGAACTTAATTCAATGCAGCAATTTGAACGAATCAAATCAAATTAAATAGTTTTTTCACATGCGCCGAATACAACAGGTGTAGACCTTACCGTGAAATACTTACTTACAAGCCCTTAAACAACAATGCTGGTAAAGAAATAGAGTTAAAAAAGTATTTACTAAATAAACTTTAAAAATTAAAAAGTAATACAATAAAATAACAATAACGAGGCTATATACAGGGGGTACCGGTACTGAGTCAATGTGCGGGGGTACAGGTTAGTCGAGGTTATTTGTACATGTAGGTAGGGGTAAAGTGACTATGTAAACAGTCCGGTTGCCATTTGATTAATTGCTCAGCAGTCTTATGGCTTGGGGGGTAGAAGCTGTTAAGGAGCCTTTTGGACCTAGACTTGGCGCTCCGGTACCGCTTGCCTTCCTCTGACACCGCCTTGTATATAGGTTGGTAGGAAGCTTAAACCGAGTGATATACTGGGCAGTACGCACTACACTCTGTAGCGCCTTACTGTCGGATGCCGAGCAGTTGCCATACCAGGCGGTGATGCAACCGGTCAGGATGCTCTCGATGGTGCAGCTGTAGAACTTTTTGAGGATCTGGGGACCCATGCCAAATATTTTCAGTCTCCTGAGGGGGAAAAGGTGTTGTCGTGTCCTCTTCACGACTGGCTTGGTGTGTTTGGACCGCTACAGCCCCGTCGGTGTTAATGGGGGCCTGTTCGGCACTCCTTTTCCTGTAGTCCATGATCAGCTCCTTTGTCTTGCTCACATTGAGGGATATGTTGTTGTCCTGGCACCACACTGCCAGGTCTCTGTCCTCCTCCCTATAGGCTGTCTCATCATTGTCCGTGATCAGGCCTACCACTGTTGTGTCATCAGCAAACTTAATGATGGTGTTGGAGTCGTGCTTGGCAACGCAGTCGTGGGTGAACAAGGAGTACAGGAGGGGACTAATCACGCACCCCTGAGGGGCCCCAGTGTTGAGGATCAGCATGGCAGATGTGTTGTTGCCTACCCTTTCCACCTGGGGGTGGCCCAAAAGGATGTCCAGGATCCAGTTGCAGAGGGAAGTGTTTAGTCCCAGGGTCCTTAGCTTAGTGATGAGCTTTGTGGGCACTATGGTGTTGAACGCTGAGCTGTAGTCAATGAACAGCATTCTCACTAGGGTGTTCCTTTTGTCCAGGTGGGAAAGAGCAGTGTGGAGTGCGATTGAGATTGAGTCATCTGTGGATCTGTTGGGGTGGTATGCGAATTGGAGTGGGTTTAGGGTTTCCGAGATGATGGTGTTGATGTGAGCCATGACCAGCCTTTCAAAGCTCTTCATGGCTACCGACTTGAGTGCTACGAGGCGGTAGTCATTTATGCAGGTTACCTTCGCTTTCTTGGGCATAGGGACTATGGTGGTCTGCTTGAAACATGTAGGTATTACAGACTAGGTCAGGGAAGACACTTGCCAGTTGGTCTTCGCATGCTCTGAGTACACGTCTTGGTGATCCGCCTGGGCCCGCCGCCTTGTGAATGTTGACCTGTTTAAAGTTCTTGCTCACATCGGCTACAGAGAGCGTGATCACACAGTCGCCCGGAACAGCTGGTGCGCTCATGCATGCTTCAGTGTTGCTTGCCTCGAAGTGAGCATAAAAGTAATTTAGCTCGTCTTGTAGGCTCACGTCTCTAGGCAGCTCGTGGCTGGGTTTCCCTTTGTAGTCCATAATAGTTTGCAAACCCTGCCACATCTGACGAGCTTCAGAGCCAGTGTAGTACGATTCAATATTAGTCCTGTATTGACGCTTTGCCTGTTTGATGGTTCGTCGGAGGGCATAGCAGGATTTCTTATAAGCGTCCGGATTGGTGTTCCGCTCCTTGAAAGTGGCTGTAGCCTTTAGCTCTGTGCAGATGTTGCCTGTAATCCATGGCTTCTGGTTGGGATATGTACGTATGGTCACTGTGGGGACGACATCGTTGATGCACTTATTGATGAAGCCGGTGACTGAGGTGGTATACTCCTCAATGCCATTGGATGAATCCCGGAACATATTCCAGTCTGTGCTAGCAAAACAGTCCTGTAGCGTAGCATCCACGTCATCTGACCACTTCCATATTGAGCGAGACACTGGTACTTCCTGCTTTAGTTTTTGCTTGTAAGCAGAAATCAGGAGGATAGAATTATGGTCAGATTTGCCAAATGGAGGGCGAGGGAGAGCTTTGTATGTGCCTCTGTGTGTGGAGTAAAGGTGGTCCAGACTTTTTTTCCTCTTCTGGTCGCACATGTGACATGCTGGTAGAAATGAGGTAAAATGGATTTAAGTTTGCTAGCCTTGATCGTAGATCATCCAGTTTATTTTCCAGTGATTGCACGTTGGCTAATAGGACTGATGGTTTAACCACTCGCCGACGAATTCTCACAAGGCACCCTGACCTCTGCTCTCGGTATCGCCGTCTTTTCTTCATGAGAGCGAGAGAGAGAGAGAGCGAGAGAGAGAGTGCGAACCTGGGCTAATTGGTTTAGTGGGTTAATTGGCTCGTCAGAGCAGCGGTGTCAGGAGGCAGGGGGCAGGGTGATTCATCACACCAGGAAGTAAATGACTCACGAGAGAGAGGACTAACAGGTAATTAATATAGCACAATTTGAAACACATCTGAACATGATCAAGGCTGTGTCAACTATACTGAACAAAAATATAAACTCAACCAGCAATAATTTCAACACTATTACAGAGTTACAGTTCATATATGGAAATCAGTCAATTGAAATAAATAAATGAGGCCCTATTCTACGGATTTCACATGACTTGGCAGGGGCACAGCCATGGGTGGGCCTGGGAGGGGGTAGCCAGGCCCAGCCAATCAGAATGAATGTTTCCCAACAAAAGGGCTTTATTACAGACAGAAACACTCCTCCAGATTTTTTGGGGATGTCTTGCGACTGTTCTAGGCCCTCTCCTCTTCTCTCTATACACCAAGTCACTTGGCTTTGTCATATCCTCACATGGCCTCTCCTATCATTGCCATGCGGATGACACTCAACTACTTTTCTCCTTTCCCCTTCTGACACCCAGGTGGCGACACACATCTCTGCGTGCCTTGCAGATATCAGCTTGGAAGTCAGACGACCACCTCAAACTCAACCTCAACCTCAACAAGACAGAGCTGCTTTTCCTCCCAGTGAAGGCCTGCCCACTCCAAGACCTCTCCATCATGGTTGACAACTCCACGGTGTCCCCCTCCCAGAGTGTAAAATAACCTTGGCGTGACCCTGGACAACACCCTTCTCTGCAAACATCAAAGCAGTGACTCGCTCCTGTAGGTTCATGCTCTACAACATCCGTAGAGAAGGACCCTACCTCATACAGGAAGCGGCGCAGGTCCTAATTCAGGTACTTGTCATCTCCCGTCTGGACTACTGCAACTCGCTGTTGGCTAGGCATCCTGCTTGTACCATCAAACCCCTGCAACTTATCCAGAATGCCGCAGCCTGCCTTGTGTTCAACCTTCCCAAGTTCTCGCATGTCACCCCGCTCCTCAGCACACTCCACTGGCTTCCAGACGAAGCTCGCGTCCACTACAATATCTACTTGTCTACGGAGCAGCCAGAGGAGCTGCCCCTCTCTACCTTCAGGCTATGCTCAAACCCTACACCCCAACCCGAGTGCTCCGTTCTGCCACCTCTGGTCTATTATCTCTACCTCTTCAAAGAGTATCTTTGTACCACCACCCTCACCCCTCTCCCCACCCCAAAAATTAATAATAATACAAAATTGCATTTGTGAACTAACACTTGCACTTGAGATCTTGATACCATGGAATGGAAAATACCTGTGTATTTGTGGAAAAATCACCCTGATTTAACTTTGGTCATATCCCAGTTTACCTATTTGCTTATGGCCTTGCCTGCACCTAGCGACTTGTTTTTTAAATTATATGAGCAAAAAATATTCAATTTGATTTGGAACGGCAAGCCATACAAATTTATACGGGCCTATTTATATAATGAATATGAATTTGGAGGGCAGTAATTATTAAATATTAAAGCATTAGACCTCTCACTAAATGCTTCAGTCATATTTAAATCCAAACTGGTTCTCTAGCAGACTATTAAGAATGGCCTTTTTCCCTCAATTTCGATCTTGTCTCATCGCTGCAACTCCCCATAAGGTGGCAAAGGTTGAGTCATGCATCCTCCGAAACATGACCCGCCAAACCACACCTCTTAACACCCGCCCGCTTAACCCGGAAGCCAGCCGCACCAATGTGTCAGCCTGCAGGCGGCCAGCCCACCACAAGGAGTTACTAGAGTGCGATGAGCCAAGTAAAGCCCCCCCGCCTGTGATCAAACCCGGGTCTGTAGTGACACCTTAGACTGCTGCCCCACTCGGGAGGCTTGGCATTTTTCCCTTTATTCAGATTACAACCTCACACTCTCGGTTATTTGAAAATGAAATAATCTCCAAAATATTGTTATTTTTAAAACAAGCCATAGAAAGTTAGTTGCAATTTCGGTTTAATCCATCAGAAAAGACCAAACAAATAAACCAACAAATATTATGGTTAAACTCAACTATACTCATTGATAAAGACTCCCGAATGGCGCAGTGGTCTAACGTACTGCATCTCAATGCTAGAGGTGTCACTACAGACCCTGGTTTGATTCCAGGCTGTATCATAATCTGGCTGTAATTGGGAGTCCCATAGAGCGGCGCACAATTGGCCGGGGTAGGCCGTCATTTTAAGTAAGAATTTGTTCTTAACTGGCTTGCCTAGTTAAATAAAGTTTTTTTTAAAGTATCTTTTTCTGAGAAAAAACTATGAAAATTGTATAATCATTGTAAATGATGTCATTAATAGGACTGGTGGAGCTATGTCACACATGCAGCTAACAAAAATATATTGTAATGTCTGCTCTACTCAAAATTACACCAACTAATTGCAGCATTACCCCTAAAAAAATGAAAAGGCAAATGGAAGGGGGAGAAAGTAAGGAACTTGTCTGTCGGCCCTGCATCAAAGACCAAAATTGGTTAAAGAAAATTGTGATATTTCAAAAAGTATACCAGTTTAATTTAAGGACCAAAAAATTGACAGCTATGCCATATACAGTGGGGGAAAAAAGTATTTAGTCAGCCACCAATTGTGCAAGTTCTCCCACTTAAAAAGATGAGAGAGGCCTGTAATTTCCATCATGGGTACACGTCAACTATGACAGACAAATTGAGAAAAAAGAAATCCAGAAAATCACATTGTAGGATTTTATATGAATTTATTTGCAAATTATGGTGGAAAATAAGTATTTGGTCACCTACAAACAAGCAAGAATTCTGGCTCTCACAGACCTGTAACTTCTTCTTTAAGAGGCTCCTCTGTCCTCCACTCGTTACCTGTATTAATGGCACCTGTTTGAACTTGTTATCAGTATAAAAGACACCTGTCCACAACCTCAAATAGTCACACTCCAAACTCCACTATGGCCAAGACCAAAGAGCTGTCAAAGGACACCAGAAACAAAATTGTAGACCTGCACCAGGCTGGGAAGACTGAATCTGCAATAGGTAAGCAGCTTGGTTTGAAGAAATCAACTGTGGGAGCAATTATTAGGAAGACATACAAGACCACTGATAATCTCCCTCGATCTGGGGCTCCACGCAAGATCTCACCCTGTGGGGTCAAAATGATCACAAGAACGGTGAGCAAAAATCCCAGAACCACACGGGGGGACCTAGTGAATGACCTGCAGAGAGCTGGGACCAAAGTATCAAAGCCTACCATCAGTAACACACTACGCCGCCAGGGACTCAAATCCTGCAGTGCCAGACGTGTCCCCCTGCTTAAGCCAGTACATGTCCAGGCCCGTCTGAAGTTTGCTAGAGTGCATTTGGATGATCCAGAAGAGTATTGGGAGAATGTTATATGGTCAGATGAAACCAAAATATAACTTTTTGGTAAAAACTCAACTCGTCGTGTTTGGAGGACAAAGAATGCTGAGTTGCATCCAAAGAACACCATACCTACTGTGAAGCATGGGGATGGAAACATCATGCTTTGGGGCTGTTTTTCTGCAAAGGGACCAGGACGACTGATCCGTGTAAAGGAAAGAATGGAGGAATGGGCCAAAATACCAGCAACAGTGTGTGAAAACCTTGTGAAGACTTACAGAAAACATTTGACCTGTGTCATTGCCAACAAAGGGTATACAACAAAGTATTGAGAAACTTTTGTTATTGACCAAATACTTATTTTCCACCATAATTTGCAAATAAATTCATTAAAAATCCTACAATGTGATTTTCAGGATTATTTTTTCTCATTTTGTCTGTCATAGTTGACGTATACCTATGATGAAAATTACAGGCCTCTCTCATCTTTTTAAGTGGGAGAACTTGCACAATTGGTGGCTGACTAAATACTTGTTTTCCCCACTGTAGATTGCAAACTAGTTTGAAAGAGATTTTCGATGTACCAATTCCATGGCACATGGTTTATGAACTGATACACAAAACGATGCTTGATTCAAAACGTAGAGTTTTTCAATTTAAATTATTATAAAAAATTATTGCAACCAATTGAAATCAAAACTGGATGGTGTTCAGAGATAGATGGGAGGGGTTGAGTGGAGCTGAAGGATGGGACTAAAAATAAACAAAAGATTACTAATGCAAAATATATTATGTCCATAAAATGTATGTATATAGTATGTATAAACTGGAAGTAGAAGCCTAAGTGTTGTCCATTAGTTTAATCCAGTTAGGGGAGGGGTGGTAAGGTTAGGGGAAAATAATAAAGGAAAATACACTACCAGTCAAAAGTTTGGACACACCTACTCATTCAATGGTTTTTCTTAATTTGTACTATTTTTAACATTAGTGAATAATAGTGAAGACATCAAAACTATGAAATAACACACATGGAATCATGTAATACCAAAAAAGAGTTTATAGTTGAGATTCTTCAAATAGCCACCCTTTGACTTGATGACAGCTTTGCACACTCTTGGCATTCTCTCAACCAGCTTCATGAGGTAGTCACCTGGAATGCATTTCAATTAACAGGTGTGCCTTCTTAAAAGTTAATTTGCGGAATTTATTTTCTTCTTAATGTGTTTGAACCAATCAGTTGTGTTGTGACAAGGTAGGGGTGGTATACAGAAGATAGCCCTATTTGGTAAAAGACCAAGTCCATGTTATGGCAAGAACAGCTGAAATAAGCAAAGAGAAATGACAGTCCATCATTACTTTAAGACATGAAGGTCAGTCAATACGTAAAATGTAAAGAACTTTGAACGTTTCTTGAAGTGCAGTTGCAAAAAACATCAAGCGCTATGATGAAACTGGCTCTCATGAGGACCGCCATAAAAATGGAAGACCCAGAGTTACCTCTGCTGCAGAGGATACGTTCATTAGAGTTACCAGCCTCAGAAATTGCAGCCCAAATAAATGCTTCACAGAGTTCAAGTAACAGACACATCTCAACATCAACTGTTCAGAGGGGACTGTGTGAATCAGGCCTTCATGGTTGAATTGCTGCAAAGAAACCACTACTAAAGGACACCAATAAGAATAAGAGACCTGCTTGGGCCAAGAAACACGAGCAATGGACATTAGACCGGTGGAAATGTGTCCTTTGGTCTGGAGTCCAAATTGGAGATTTATGGTTCCAACCGCCGTGTCTTTGTGAGACGCGGTGTGGGTGAACGGATGATCTCTGCATGTGTATTTCCCACCGTAAAGCATGGAGGAGGAGGTGTTATGGTGTGGGGGTGCTTTGCTGGTGACACTGTCTGTGATTTATTTAGAAGTCAAGGCACACTTAACCAGCATGGCTACCACACCATTCTGCAGCGATAAGCCATCCCATCTGGTTTGGGCTTAGTGGGACTATCATTTGTTTTTCAACAGGACAATGACCCAACACACCTCCAGGCACAGCAAGCGGTATTTTACCAAGAAGGAGAGTGATGGTGTGCTGCATCAGATGACCTGGCCTCCCCCGACCTCAAAGCAATTGAGATGGTTTGGGATGAGTCGGACGGCAGAGTGAAGGAAAAGCAGCCAACAAGTGCTCAGCATATGTGGGAACTCCTTCAAGACTGTTGGAAAAGCATTCCAGGTGAAGCTGGTTGAGAGAATGCCAAGAGTGCGCAAAGCTATTTGAAGAATCTCAAATATAAAATATATTTTGATTTGTTTAACACATTTTTGGTTACTACATGATTCCATATATGTTATTTCATAGTTGTGATATCTTCACTATTATTCTACAATGTAGAAGTTGTGGAAACAGAGAGAGAGAAAAAGAGAGAGAAGAGAGAAGAGAGACAAGAGAGAAGAGAGACAAGAGAGAAGAGAGACAAGAGAGAAGAGAGAGAGAGAGAGAGAGAGAGAGAGAGAGAGAGAGAGAGAGAGAGAGAGAGAGAGAGAGAGAGAGAACCTGGGCTAATTGGTTTAGTGGGTGAATTGGCTCGTCAGAGCAGTGGTGTCAGGAGGCAGGGGGCTGGGTGATTCATCACACCAGGAAGTAAATTACATGGTGTGCATGGTTACCACCGCACGGCCTCATTGTACTGTAATTGATCAGTCACCACCACTGCTACTCACAAAGTTTACTTCCTCGAGAGGGGACTAAGAGGTCATTAATATAACAACATTTGAAACACATCTGAACATGATCAAGGCTGTGTGATCTAGTTCTGTTTTTAAGCAAGGAGGAGGAATACAATCACTGGTTGCTCTGAGATTTCCAGGGGCCACTCCTACCTACGTACTTCCCTATGAATACCACTCTGTGATGGACTGATAAGGCTGTGGGAGTCTACTCTGCCTGCACCTCATCCAGCCTCCTCATCAGACCTCTTCACATCCCATTCTGATAAAACCACAACCATTAGCAAGTTGGTGTCAGAGTCATTTACTCTCTTCATCCCTGCTCTGTTCCCATCACTCACCAGTCCACAGTCACCTCATTTGACCCAAGACCCAGGAACAGAAAGGAAAAGTTCTAACACTGAATTTGGATTTCTTCCAGATGTTTTGGGGATGCGACTTCATTAAACACCCCTGAAGTGTTTTTCCTCTTCCTGTATGATAAATATCGAAAGATTAAACATCCGTGAGTCATCTTTCTCGGAGTGCAACTGCGAGGGATGACGCCGCAGTGATGAGACTTGGTGTCGTGTGTCCTGACCCCCGACCGTTACCCCTGCCACTCTGAGACTTAAGAATGTCTTAATTTACATGGCCAAGGCAGAGCAATTTCTCACATGAATAAAATTCACATTTCTCCAGACGTACTGACGATGAGAGGGAGGGAGCGAGAGAAAGAAAGAGGGAGAGAGAGATGTACACACTAAAAACAAATGCTTCTCTATGGTGCCAAATATGGCTTGTAACCATAGCAGAACCCTTTTTTGTGCTATATGGAACCTTTTTTTGAAGGTTCTATAAAGAACCATGCTCATAAGGTTCTAAATGGAACCTGTATGGTGCCATAAAGAACCCTTTCCTAAGGATCTATAATGAACCATTAAAGAAAAGTTATATATGCAGTAGCACCAAAACAGAGTCCTGCTATGGCCACAACCCTTTTTGGGGCTATATTATTTTATTTTATAGAACCTTTATGGAGAATGGATCTATAAAAAACCTTTCTCAATCTCAAAGGTTCTTTGTAGAACCATACAGATTTTTTATTCTGGTTTAACAGCCATATTATATTGTTAAAATCCCATAGGTTTTATGATAGTGTTTATTAACAAGTTTAATCAGGTGTGCTACCTCTGGAATGGCTGGGGGTCCCTGAGGAGAGAATTGAGAACTACTGACTGAGTCAACTGTTCTCAATTGACACAAGGCCAAATGTGAGTTCACAAGATACTGTTTATTATTTTTTTGTATATTTTATTACGATCCCCATTAGCTGCCAAGGCAGCAGCTATTCTTCCTTGGGTCCAAACAAGATAAAGGCGATTACATACAAAATAAAACAGTACATCAAACAACACAGTATTACACACCACTCTACCACAACATATCTACAATACAAAATCCATAATACAGCAATATAACAAAATACAATGTACGTGTGTGTGTAGAGTGCGTGTGTTAGCGTGTGTGTGTGTGTGTGTGTGCGTGTGTTAGCGTGTGTGTGTGTGTGTGTGTGCGTGTGTGTGTTAGCATGTGTGTGCACGTGTGTGTGTGTGTGCCTGTGTTAGCGTGTGTGTGTGTGTGTGCGTGTGTGTTAGCGTGTGTGTGTGTGTGTTAGCATGTGTGTGCGTGTGTGTGTCTCTTAACAGTCCACGTTTTTTACATCTGATTTTACTGCTTTCATGAGTTACTTGATGTGGAATAGAGAGTCATATATAACATGTAATTGCATAAACAGATTCGACAAACTGGAATGACACTCTAACTCACTGTGGCACAAACCACGCCCCAAAATATTCTAATGAGCTGCTGCCCCTACATTTGATTTATCACTGAAAGTGGAAAGAACCCTTTTTTTTTTTTTACGACAAACCATTGAAGGGTTCAAAGAGGTTCTTTGGGTCAGTATGGTTCCATAAAGAACCATCACCCTTCCCAAAGAACCCTTGAGGAACCCACATTGTGTTTGTGTGGAGTGGTACATTTCTACCTGGGTCTCTGTGTGGATATGGAGAGGCTCAGGAGAGGCAGATGAGACTGTGACTATGCAACTAACTCAAACCAATGAACAGGTATGCTGCGACAAGTCAAAGTTGCATTTATTACAGCATAAAGCAAAAGTAAGATACCAGGACACTATATATTTTGGCTAGCCCTGTGGCAAACCCTGACAGTCATCTTTGACCTCGGCTGAACCCCGACGTGAATAAAGGATGGGATATATCCACTGCCTCCAGAAATGTACCCAGACAGTTATTATTCAAACAGATATGAAATATGAATTGTACATCCTCGCTAACTCACACCACAGTTCGACAGCAGTTTATTTCCCAGCGTAATTGTTGGGTAATATGATTGAATAAATATGATTACGCATGATTATTTATGTACCACACTTTGTGTCCCCGAGGCAATTTGCATCGCTGTGAGACATTCATCTCATCAGAATGTCATACTTATTTGGGAAGACGGAGTCGAACCGAAGATAGATAGAGGAATGATATACATGTTGTATATGCATACCTGTGTTATGCGCTAATATAAAATATTGATGTTGCTCCCATCAGAATGCTGTGTGTGTTTGAGGATTCCATCTTATGTGGAAAAAGATCAAATACTTCAAAAGCACAAATTATTAAACACATTTTTCTTGGTATGCCTTTAAAATGTATTTCAGTTAACTTTTAGCTTGTAATAAAACGAGACAAACTCTGTCTAGGTGCGGGTTAAATCTCTCTCTATGTTAGCTGACCTTGAAGGATCTTGCTCTCTAAGCCAACATTTTCAATTGATTTTTCACATGTTTTGATCAATAATTGATGAGTCTTTTTAGCGTGGTGTGCAGCATATCTAAATATTTAATAAAGAGAGAATGTCAGTCGCCATGTCAGGACAGAGCAGGAAGTAAAATGGAAACACTTAAAGGCAGAAAAAAAGAATCAGCTGAATTGAAACGCTACATTTGATGTCAGGCACTGTACCTTCATTTCCGTTATCAGTTTGTAACTCACCAGGCGGTGAGGACAGCCAATAAACAGCCATTTGCATGGATACAAGTGTGAGAAAAAAATCCCAGACAGTTCTCAGAATGGGAAATTGGGGAAAGAAGGCATACCAGGTAAATCTGTTTCTGTCAGACAAGTCTTGCCAACTAGGCCAGTCAGAGAGTAGACACAACGTAAAACTTGGAACAGACAGTTGGCACCAAACTTACCTTGTTGACTGTGGATCTTCAGGTGTTGTACGGATGTCTAGCAATTTCTTGGCAGAACATCTACCTTGTTGTTGTTCTTGGAATTCAGGCGTTGTATAGATTATTTCCCGAAATTCTGTAAACTGTAGCTTCAACTCTGTCAACAAGTAAAAGGATAGCTAATTCATTCATATGAAAGAACATGTCCATTTCTGACCTCTCTGATCGTAACCATTCAGCTTGCTGCTATGCCATGTGACAATAATCAGGGCCGTTGCCATGGAAACCCGTCAAAACGCCATTAGCAGAGACAACAACTGTAAATTAAAGTAGTGAGGATGACCAGAATTTACATACATACAGAGGAGAGACAGAAAGAGTTACTGATAGAGTCAACAAGGACACATCATAATTGGTCAAAAACAGTTGAACATATGTTGTTTGTAGCACCTCTACCTATAAGCTAGTTCCCAGTCTTGCTGCACTTTTGCGATGTCAGAAAGTGACAACAGTTTTGAATAACTTTCTTCTAACAGGTGCAGGTGCACCAAGAGGATGGGTGTGTTTGCCTATAAAAAATCAAACATAGTTCAATGACTGTTCCTGGAGAGCCCTTGACTGGAGTACTTCAACAATCTACAAGATCTGATTATAGACCCTATCAGGCTGTCTGATCTCCGGCTGTGATTGGAGAGGTAATTACTTAGCAGGACACCGGCAATCCAATCAGGAAGAGGATGGCCTCCTGTCTGCCAGCCAGGATGAGAAGAGGGGAGAGGCCATAGAGATCCTACTAAATTACTTAGTATTACATATAATTAGCTCTTATTAATTAAACTAATGTGTATTCTAAGTCCTAATTCTATGGGAAAGACCATCAAAGACTCTCAGTTAAATGGCTCCCCTCCTTGGAACTCTCCTGGAGCATCTGGCATCGGTTTCCACGGTGATGAGGCATTCCGCCGTTGCCGTGGGCTCTTCGCAGGCTCTTTAACTGGATTAGACCCAGTCTGGATGACAGCTGTGTTTCTGATTCTAATGAAGGATAAGTGTACTTCACGGACGATGTGGGTGTATGTTGATCTTTATGGGGTTTTTCTCCTCTCCTCCTTTTGAAGCTGAAGACCCATAGACTAGCACAGAGCAGATGAAGTGTTCAGCACGCACACACACACACACACACACACACACACACACACACACAGTCTAGTACAGCTAACCTTGTGGGGACACATAATTCAGTCCCATTCAAAATCAAATTTTCCCTAACCCCTAACCCACACACAGCTTTTCATCCTTCATTCCCCAGTCCATAATAGTGGTGCCTCTAAGTGTTTCCCTGTAATGTGAAAGGACGAGCTGTGTTGTGATTCAGACGTGGTGGCTGATGTGAATGATCTGTGTTGTGATTCAGACGTGGTGGCTGATGTGAATGATCTGTGTTGTGATTCAGACGTGGTGGCTGATGTGAATGATCTGTGTTGTGATTCAGACGTGGTGGCTGATGTGAATGATTTGTATTATGATTCAGACGTGGTGGCTGATGTTAATGATCTGTGTTGTGATTCAGACGTGGTGGCTGATGTGAATGATCTGTGTTGTGATTCAGACGTGGTGGCTGATGTGAATGATCTGTGTTGTTATTCAGACGTGGTGGCTGATGTGAATAATCTGTGTTGTGATTCAGACGTGGTGGCTGATGTGAATGATCTGTGTTGTGATTCAGACGTGGTGGCTGATGTGAATGATTTGTATTATGAGTCAGACGTGGTGGCTGATGTGAATCATCTGTGTTGTGATTCAGACGCGGTGGCTGATATGAATGATCTGTGTTGTGATTCAGACGTGGTGTTTTGATGTGAATGCACAATGATACCAAAGCACATGAGCATCAAAACAGTCCGTCTGAAGCTCCCCAGTCAAGACATCTCTCAATATCTTGCATCTATTATCTAAACTGAGAGGCTTTCCTGGAAATGGGTAGCCATTTCCTGCTGTCAATGACCAAATGTGCCCTCTTTGGCCTCATGGGTGGAATGTTATTAATATTTTTTTTAATTTCATAATTAATAAAAAAAAATGTTTTCTTTACGTTGAAAATCCGGTGTTTCTATGTCAAACAGTATTGTTTTATTTCAGTCTTCTGTGATGTATATAAAGTGTAATATTGGGATGCAAAATCAAAACTGAATACATTTCAACTCTATATCAGACATGGTGCAGCTGTCTTCTTTTTTTAAAGCCCATAACCATGTGTGTGATGTGTATACTTTTGTTTCAAAGTAGATTTGTTTAGGACTACCAATAATCACTCTGTGTGACCCTGATTTAGCCCACTGCAGTAAAAGGTTATTAAACTAATCTGTGTCCCTGCATAAGTATTGCTTAGTTTTGTAAGTGTTTAAAGACACGGGCTAACATCAGTAAAAGTCGCCTCTGATGTAAAATAATGTCAGAGCACAATTTCCAATAAGATCAATTGAGCAGGAAGACAAGAGGATCACTGGGTGTTATGCAGAGAAAATTGAAAGATGATCCTGATCTGCCAGAGCATAGGTGCTGCTGGTTTCTCTCTCAGATAAACTGGCAGGTAGGATTCTCAAGTTTATGACCTTACTAAAAGCTGTCCAAAGATGATGAGTAATCTTATCAATAGAGTATGGCTGCTCGGGGGTACTGCGCACTACGCAGCAAGCACATCATTCAGGCTACGAGTGGAATACAGAGTGTCTCACTACCGAGCGACACACTTTGCATGAATACTGAATAAAACACAACTTTATTTGTCCTTGTGGGACAGTTATGGATGGGCTGCAGCAGATGCAAATCCTTGGCATACTTCCTTTGAGGAGGATAAAGGGGGCGTGGCTTATATCAGGGCCAACAACCTGGTAACTGGACAAGTGCACTAGGTCATCTTAGCAGAGGTCATAGCATCCTTACCTACCGGGGCACTGACAGCAACTAACGACATGTGCATCAATCACCATATCAATGAACACAGTGGTGTAATGCTCCAGAAATTCACTTCAACATGTATGCTCTGTATATTCCACCTGCGTTATCTCTCCCATAGCTTCCTCTGGTGCTAACGTCTGACTGAGCTAATTATCGAGCCCATCAGATCCTATTGATCTATGGATTAAAGTGTGATGAAACTGTGCACAGAAAAGCAACAGTGATGCAATGGCAGGCAACACGCTAAAGACAGGCTTTCCTACCTGAAGATCTCAAACCGCAGCCTCAGTATGGTCTTCCGAAGACCAGTATAGTACTTCGAGCAATTCAGTGTGTGTGGGTGTGTGCATGTGTGTGCATTTAAATTGATTTAGGTACCAGTGGTGAGTCAAGATGTAGATATCAAACTGTCCTAGTCATATTGATTAGCTGGATCCCATTGAGGGTCTTCAGCATTAGTGATACTTCGGGTTACAAGCGCTACCATATCATTTTCAAAGGCAGATTAAAATATATTGGACAAGAGTAATTGCAGAAGTGTAGCCTATAAGGGTAAGGATGTGCCCATGTTTATACATGAATATCCAATCACATCCCACTGCCAGATCAGCAGTTGAGAGAGATTGTTTTGCATAATAATCTCCAAATTGGGGCACACTGCAGCTTTGGCTATTAAGTTGTTCACAGTAGAAGGATGAGGAACAAGAATGAGGGATGAGGAGAGAGGAGAGAGAGGAAGGGAGGGAGAGAGGAGAGAGACTGAGGGAGGGAGGGAGGGAGGGAGGGAGGAGAGGGAGGGAGGGAGGGAGGGAGGGAGGAGAGGGAGGAGAGAGGGAGGGAGGGGAGAGAGGGAGGGAGGGAGGGAGGGAGGGAGGGAGGGAGCAAGTGAAAGCGAAAGTTGGAGAGTGATAGAGGTATGGGAGAGAAACAGAGAGAGAGAGAGAGAGAGATGGAGAAGTGGGCCTTCAGAACAAATGTCATTTGACTGGCTCTCCTCTAGAGTTTCCTGTCACTCCTACACTTCATCATCGAATACATGTCCAACAGTGATTGCTTATGGATAAGAGGGTGACGCTGCCACTAAGAACAAAATGCCTGTCCCAAGTAGAGGCAGCCCACGACAACAGGTTTGACACCTCCTACACATGAAGTGGAGCTGCATCATCAATGGTGAAGCGATCTCACATACGTATGACAACTACACGTCAACTAGACATATGCTTGTCATTCTGTAAAGTTGATGGGTATATGACTGACACCTTTACTGAAGCTGCACTGGTCATAAGGTATTATATAGAGAAGTGTTAATAATCGGTTTCCCTACTTCCTTGCAGGTTGGTGTTTGTACAGTATGAAGCAGAGCTGTGCATTGGGTGTTGGGAGGCACGTCAACAGAGGTGGGGAAGTATATTGTGGTACACAAGAAATCTATGGATAAATATCACAAGAAACAGAATCATTAATTCACTCCCTTGGAAAGAAGAAGAGAAGGTAGTAACACACACACACACACACACACACACACACTCCTCCATTGACGTCAGCATTCCGTAAATCAAAACGTGAGGAAAAGGAACTAGCTGCTCATCATGTCCTCAAGACGTCCATCAACGTGCTGCTCATCACGTGTCCTCAAGACGTCCATCAACGTGCTGCTCATCACGTGTCCTCAAGACGTCCATCAACATGCTGCTCATCACGTGTCCTCAAGACGTCCATCAACGTGCTGCTCATCACATGTCCTCAAGATGTCCATCAACGTGCTGCTCATCACGTGTCCTCAAGACGTCCATCAACGTGCTGCTCATCACGTGTCCTCAAGACGTCCATCAACGTGCTGCTCATCACGTGTCCTCAAGACGTCCATTAACGTGCTGCTCATCACGTGTCCTCAAGACATCCAGTAACGTGCTGCTCATCACGTGTCCTCAAGACATCCAGTAACGTGCTGGTCATCACGTGTCCTCAAGACGTCCATCAACGTGCTGCTCATCACGTGTCCTCAAGACGTCCATTAACGTGCTGCTCATCACGTGTCCTCAAGACGTCCATCAACGTGCTGCTCATCACGTGTCCTCAAGACGTCCATCAACGTGCTGCTCATCACGTGTCCTCAAGACGTCCATTAACGTGCTGCTCATCACGTGTCCTCAAGACATCCAGTAACGTGCTGCTCATCACGTGTCCTCAAGACATCCAGTAACGTGCTGGTCATCACGTGTCCTCAAGACGTCCATCAACGTGCTGCTCATCACGTGTCCTCAAGACGTCCATTAACGTGCTGCTCATCACGTGTCCTCAGGACATCCATCAACGTGCTGCTCATCACATGTCCTCAAGACGTCCATCAACGTGCTGCTCATCACGTGTCCTCAAGACGTCCATCAACGTGCTGCTCATCACGTGTCCTCAAGACGTCCATCAACATGCTGCTCATCACATGTCCTCAAGACGTCGATCAACGTGAGAAAAAAAGAATAGAATATATCCATCCCCTTTAGCTGAGTACCAGTCCATGATTTAGTAGTTTCCCTGTGTGGATTTCCGGGCTCCTATACCTTGACCTGAAGTATCAGCCATAACATGTACAGGTCTGCTGGGGGTGATCATCCATTCCCTTTGACCCCTGAATAAATTGAGAAATCACTGTGTACGCTGAATGGCACTGCACTGACGTTTGGTACAAGGTAGTTACCGGTTGGGTAGAATTTTCTCTGTATCTAACAGTTATATAGTAAAGTCAAGCAGGGATCATTGATTTATCTGAGGAAAAAAAAAAATACTCAGACTGCAAGGCAGAGAATCGTGACTGACTGACGCATTGATAAATTAATCAAACATGAACCATGACATCGGTTGAAACGTTACAGTGTTGACCATACAGTATGCTACTGTGACTTGCTTGTGATCTGGGAGAATACCCAAAAGATCTCAGTCAAACACACATTTAGCCAGTTACTATGGCAACCGACAGCACTGCAGCTCTTTCCACATATTGTTTATTCAATAATTCAATGGACAAGGATCAATGACCTCGCCTTGAAGAATTTGGTTTGGCATCGGTCAGTTAGTTAGCCAGCCTTTGTAGCTACAAAGGCTGACAGGACCCTCTCATCAAAGAAGCTGTCTCTGAGCCAAACAACCAAGGGATATGTTTGTTTTGTCTGTGCCAACAACTAGCTATGCTGTCAACTGTCAATGATAGAGTGTAGGAACTGTAGACGAGGTGTGTCATTTTCAGCCTAACGCGACTAATCTGTTCGGTCATTTGAAGATTTTTTTTAGAGGCTTTTTTCTGACCATGTATAGTCCCTGTATCAAAACAAGCAAAATAGTTATCAATATGAGTAGTCATTGGTGTAGTCCTAGTGATAACGAAATTCAATATCAATGCAGAGTCGCAGAAATGTCACAACAACGTCAACAACTCCCCTAGCAATGCTTACATAGATGTTGTTATGACAGTGTAGCATAGACCTCCTCAACCTAATTTCCCCCCAGAGATGCACAGGGCCGTGACGAATGACAACAACCCATAATCGTCCCTCTCCCTCCCGTCCTACAACGATGATGGAGACTTTCCCTTATCTCCTCCCCTCCGCGCCCTATAGACAAATAGGGAAATTGGTTTTCACTTCTGTTTTTAAAAGATCTGCTTCATATTATCTCTTCTTTTGGGGTGGAAACTCTGTTCAATATGTTTTTTGAAATGGCCAATTATGGTTTGTTTCAGCTGTCACTTGGCGCAAGTGTGTGTGTGTGTGTGTGCGTGTGTGTGTGTGTGTGTGTTTGTGTGTGTGTGTACGTTTCTGTGGGATTTTGGCACTGTTGCAGTGAGTGTTTCTCCCTGGAGAGACCTCCTGTTTAAATTACTACGTCTTCCCTCCCCACACCCACCGCCACCCTCCCTCCTTTCCACCCTCCCTCCTTTCCTCCCTACATCTATCCCTCCATTGACTGCCTATAGAAATGTCCATTCATGGTTCAAGCTGGCGTACTGCAGATAAAACAACATGGACGAAAAGTTACCCTGCTCCATGAGTTGTTAAATCACAATAATGATGTCCCTTATGATTAAAGATACCCTTTCCTATACCTCTTTATTTCTTCAAATCAAATTGTATTCAAATCAAATCAAATGTTATTTGTCACATACGCCGAATACAACAAGTGTAGGCTTTACCATGAAACGTCCTTTCCCAACAAAGCAGTTAAAAAGTAAGAAAATTAACAAATAGATAAAAAATAAAATAGCAACACAATAAAATAACACAATAAAATAACAACAACGAGGCTATATGCAGGCTATGTAGAAGGAGTACCGGTACCGAGTCAGTGTACTGGGGTACGAGGTAGTTGCCGTGATTGATTGAGGTAATATGTACATGTAGGTTTGGTTAGGTGATTGATTAATTGATTGAAGTACTATGTACATGTAGGTAGGGGGTGAAAAGTAGAACGTCCAGGTAGCCGTTCAATGAACTGTTCAGCAGTCTTATGGCTTTGCAGACTTGGCGCTCCGGTAGCAGAGAGAAAAGACCCTGACTTGGGGGGCTGGAGTCTTTGACAGTTTTTAGGGCCTTCCTCTGACACCGCCTGGTATAGAGGTCCTGGATGGCAGGGAACTCGGCCCTAGTGATGTACTGGGCCGTACACATTACCCTCTGTAGCGCCTTGTGGTCGATGCCAAGCAGTTACCATACCAAGCTGTGATGCAGCCAGTCAATATGCTCTCAATGGTGCAGCTGTAGAACTTTTTGAGGATCTGAGGGCCCATGCAAAATATTTTCAGCCTCCTGAGGGGGAAGAGGCGTTGTGTTGTTGTTGTGCCCTCTTCATGACTGTGTTGATGTGTTTGGACCATGATAGGTCCTTAGTGATGTGGACACAGAGGAACTTGAAACTCTCGACCGTTTCCACTACAGCCCTGTCGATTCGAATGGGGGCGTGCTCAGCCCTCCGTTTCCTGTAGTCCACGATCAGCTCCTTTGTCTTGCTGACGTTGAGGGAGAGGTTGTTGTCCTGGCACCATACTGCCAGGTCTCTGACCTCCTCCCTGTAGGCTGTCTCATCGTCATTGGTGATCAGGTCTACCACCGTCGTGTCGTCAGCAAACTTAATGGGACTAAGCACACACCCCTGTCGGGCCCCTGTGTTGAGGGTCAGCGTGGCGGATGTGTTGTTGCCTACCCTCACCACCTTTGGGCGGCCCGTCAGAAAGTCTAGTATCCAATTGCATAGGGAGGTGTTTCATCCCAGGGTCCTTAGCTTAGTGATGACTTGGAGGGCACTATGGTGTTGAACGCTGAGCTGTAGTCAATGAACAGCATTCTCACGTAGGTATTCCTTTTGTCCAGGTGGGAAAGAGCAGTGTGGAGTGCAATAGAGCTCACGTCATCTGTGGATCTGTTGGGGCGGTATGTGAATTGGAGTGAGTCCAGGGTTTCTGGGATGATGGTGTTGATGTTAGCCATGACCAGCCTTTCATGGCTACAGATGTGAGTGCTGTGGGGCGACAGTCATTTAGGCAGGTTACCTTGGTGTTCTTGGGCACGGGGACTATGGTGATCTGGTTGAAACATGTAGGTATTACAGACTGGGTCAGGGAGAGGTTGAAAATGTCACTGAAGACACTTGCTAGCTGGTCAGCGCATGCTCTGAGTACACTGGTAATCTGTCTGGCCCTGTGGCCTTGTGAATGTTAACCTGTTTAAAGGTCTTACTCACATCGGCTACGGAGAGCATGATCAGTCATCCAGAACAGCTGGTGCTCTCTTATAGAAAATACATAGAAAACGTACAAAGAATATCTCAATGATTCATCACCATTGTTTAAAAAAATAACTGTTCACATTGAATAACACTGCTCTACCATCCCATAACAACACCCTGACCTCTCCTGCTTCTCAGTCTCATCAATAGTAGTCCTGCTTCTTAAATATGTTTCCATGGTAACCCTGGTCCCGTCTGCACACAGGAAGCATCTTCACTGGTGTTTGACCTCTGACCTCTCTGATTGATCCAGAGTCAACAGGAGGTGCATGGGAAGGTGACCTCCAATGACCTCACCCTCTCAGGGTTGGCTGCTGTTTAGCAGACTGACGCATAAAAAGGCATTATGACAACCACCTTTCCTAGGTACAGTGTCAGGGACTGTGAAGAATAAGAAGAGGCCTTGGAGTTTCAATGGAGAGATATCTCTTCTATACTCACTGTAAAGTGGTTTAAACTTACCTTGTCTCAAATAATATACGGATGTTCGCAGTTTTATTAAAAGACTGCATTATACGTGGCACTTACAGAACATTCATGTTCAACTGAAGGCATGCCTCGCCTACACTTATTTTCTAAGGGCCTTCATTTGGAATGGCAAGGGAAAGTACATAGGTACAAATACATCCTTTATTATCTGGGAAGATCGAAAGTGTATGGGACACAGGAATGTATCATCCAATTACATGCCGCCTGCGTTTGTTCATGCCGCTCAGCAGAAGAACCCATGGAGTAGTATTGTGAAAGCTGGAACACAAACTCAGATCTAACAGGGAGACACTTTGAAAAACAAGACAAACCAACGTGTTTCAAAAAATTACAGAGCTTCCCAACATCGTCCAATACCACAAAAGGAACTAAATCGTTCCTTGTGTGACACCAGATGACACAAATAAAACGATTACCTGGCTCTTCTCTAAGCTGACTCTTTAGGGAAGCACATAGGAGCTGTGTTCTCTCTTACCCGCCGCTGTTTTCTCTTCTCCAAAACAGTTAAACATCTCCGACAGCATCTGCAGGATTCCTCTCACTCCCACCACGGTAATGCTGCTATAAATCAACACTGATCTCTTCGACACTTGCAATTGTCTGTGTGTGCATACACTATAGTATAATACAGTGGGGGAAAAAAGTATTTAGTCAGCCACCAATTGTGCAAGTTGTCCCACTTAAAAAGATGAGAGAGGCCTGTAATTTTCATTATAGGTACACGTCAACTATAACAGACAAGATGATAATTTTTTTTCCAGAAAATCACATTGTAGGATTTTTAATGAATTTATTTGCAAATTATGGTGGAAAATAAGTATTTGGTCAATAACAAAAGTTTCTCAATACTTTGTTATATACCTTTTGTTGGCAATGACATAGGTCAAACGTTTTCTGTAAGTCTTCACTAGGTTTTCACACACTGTTGCTGGTATTTTGGCCCATTCCTCCATGCAGATCTCCTCTAGAGCAGTGATGTTTTGGGGCTGTCGCTGGGCAACACAGACTTTCAACTCCCTCCAAAGATTTTCTATGGGGTTGAGATCTGGAGACTGGCTAGGCCACTCCAGGACCTTGAAATGCTTCTTACGAAGCCACTCCTTCGTTGCCCGGGCGGTGTGTTTGGGATCATTGTCATGCTGAAAGACCCAGCCACGTGTCATCTTCAATGCCCTTGCTGATGGAAGGAGGTTTTCACTCAAAATCTCACGATACATGGCCCCATTCATTCTTTCCTTTACACGGATCAGTCGTCCTGGTCCCTTTGCAGAAAAACAGCCCCAAAGCATGATGTTTCCACCCCCATGCTTCACAGTAGGTATGGTGTTCTTTGGATGCAACTCAGCATTCTTTGTCCTCCAAACACGACGAGTTGAGTTTTTACCAAAAAGTTCTATTTTGGTTCCATCTGACCATATGACATTCTCCCAATCCTCTTCTGGATCATCCAAATGCACTCTAGCAAACTTCAGACGGGCCTGGACATGTACTGGCTTAAGCAGGGGGACACGTCTGGCACTGCAGGATTTGAGTCCCTGGCGGCGTCGTGTGTTATTGATGGTAGGCTTTGTTACATTGGTTCCAGCTCTCTGCAGGTCATTCACTAGGTCCCCCCGTGTGGTTCTGGGATTTTTGCTCACCGTTCTTGTGATCATTTTGACCCTACGGGGTGAGATCTTGCGTGGATCCCCAGATCGAGGGAGATTATCAGTGGTCTTGTATGTCTTCCATTTCCTAATAATTGCTCCCACAGTTGATTTCTTCAAACCAAGCTGCTACCTATTGCAGATTCAGTCTTCCCAGCCTGGTGCAGGTCTACAATTTTGTTTCTGGTGTCCTTTGACAGCTCTTTGGTCTTGGCCATAGTGGAGTTTGGAGTGTGACTGTTTGAGGTTGTGGACAGGTGTCTTTTATACTGATAACAAGTTCAAACAGGTGCCATTAATACAGGTAACGAGTGGAGGACAGAGGAGCCTCTTAAAGAAGAAGTTACAGGTCTGTGAGAGCCAGAAATCTTGCTTGTTTGTAGGTGACCAAATAATTATTTTCCACCATAATTTGCAAATAAATTCATTAGAAATCCTACAATGTGATTTTCTGGAGAAAAAAAATCTCAATTTGTCTGTCATAGTTGACGTGTACCTATGATGAAAATTACATTTTTAAGTGGGAGAACTTGCACAATTGGTGGCTGACTAAATACTTTTTTCCCCCACTGTATATACTACATACAATATATAACACACTATACTTTTATCTGTCAATTGTCAGAGGGCTGGAGAAAAAGAAGGAAAGGAAGCCCTGCTGGGTTCATTAGTAAGTCTTTGTAGATAGAAGCTCTTTGGTACAATTCATATAATTCATTAAAATGCCTTTATTTGTATGACATGTTCAATGGAACAAAGATTTCAAAACTCTGACGGATTTCGGCTGCATGGCCTTCTTCTTCGTCAGAAGAGATTTAAAAGAGGGTTCTAAGCTTTTACAGAACTTCTGATATGTCTTGCATATGTCTTCCACAGTTGTTTCATCTGTTTGCTCGGTACTGTACTGACTGCCAGTGCTTTTCTTTGGCGACAGCTCAGACATTATCGAATGGATCGTCTTTTATATTAAAGAGAGACCAGACAGGCGTTTGGGGTTTATGGAGTTTAATCAGAGGCAAATCTCAGTTTAAACATGACACAGGTGTGATATTTGTCAAGCAGATCCCCAAGCAAAGTCTGAGGCCTCTGCATTCTCTTATTGCACAACTGGCTTTCTGAGCCCTTCAGGACCCAGTTGGCTCAAGGTAACACCCATTTACAGGCCTGCCTTGTGAAGCTTACGCAAGTCTGCTACCACACACTGAACAAACAAGTTCATTTAGATTTCTTCATTATTACAGCAATAGATCTGACATGGAATGCTGCAAACAAAAGCAACAATTCTAATCAAATGTGATTGATTGAAATCAAATTAATTTACCAGTGATATTTGAGGCCACGAATAGTGTGGAAGCGGGCCTGTATCCCTTTATGAAATCGGTAGTGAAACAAATTGGAAATGAAACTTTTATTTCTCCATTACCTCGCTATATGTTTGATGCATTCATAGTTCCCTGTGGAGCCTTTCCACAGCTACCTTTAAATTACATTTAGGAAATGCTCTTTCAAAACAGAAACCACTTAGATTGTCTTCATACTGCAAGCCAGCGCTTTGCTTGGTCAGCAAATCCACAAAGCACCCCAGTTATCAGGTTGACATTTTCTTTTCAAATTGAATTGTTTGACTCTATAATTGCCTTTGCATGTTACAGCCCACTAACTGTGATCAATACCGCCATCATGTTGTCAGCGAGGAGCATTTTCTCAAATATCACATCCAGCCCAGCCAGTGGTCCACAGCTTACGTATATAAACTAATGACAGGAAAATATAGAAAACAAATATATAGAAAAAGAGAAAAAGATGAATAACAACAATTTGTGACGATGAAAGGCTTCTTCCTCCTTTCCAGGCCCAAGCCACTCAAGGATAGATGGAGGAGAATTCCATGTGAAATGATACAGAGAGAGAAATTAAAGTCATTTTTCTCACAGCGTGGGAGGTCGTGGTTCATGAGTTATCAACCAGACAGTCCTGAAGAGCTCAGTTTGTTATTTACTCTGGTCCCGTGGGACATGATCTCAGACGCTGTTGGGGAATCTGTGTATGAGCAGACAGACAGGGTTAATTAATTTAAAACACAGAAATCCTATGCCTTGATTAGAACAGCACGTAGTCTATCAGAGATGATTCATACATTCTCTGGTGATGTTTAGAGTGTTTGTGAGATTTCTCCTTGATACTTCAACATTCGTCTTTTCGATTTTATAATCATTATGCAACCCTGTTAGAACTATGCTCAAGGAAAATTGAGAAATCTGCCATAACTGCAGGCAACAGAGATGACAGTGTGTTGCCCTTTTAATTATGGAGTGTGGTGCCGTATGTTAGCTGTCAGTCAAACTGCGCAAAATTAAAATTAAAAATTTAAACTTAGGAATTAACTCTGAGTTGTTAAGGTTAGGGTTAAGGTTTGGGATAGGGATAAAACAGAAAAACTAAAATTACAAAATGAGTGCTAGCACTGGGATCGAACCTGTGATGCTTGGAGTCGTAGTTTGTGGTTTTAGCCCATCTGCAACTTGTCCCCTCTGGGATATTCAAGTTCATCAATCTGATTCATTTCCCAACGCCTGCAGTGTAAAGAATAGAGGATGGTAACTAGTACTAGCCTGGAGTTTGGGATCCTATTCCCACGTAGTCATTATTTTCTTGTTGTCAAGCCATACATTAGCTAACTCAGGATTCAATGCTTCACATCCATTAAAGCAAAAATCCTTGGTTGTTACATTCATTTTTGGACGTATAAATTAATTATATATACCCATTCACTCTTGAACAATATAACTTTTAAATTCCTCATGAGCTTAGTTCAACTGTCATACCGCATCAAAATCAAATAAAATTGTATTTGCACATGCGCCGAATACAACAGGTGTAGACCTTACAGTGAAATGCTTACTTACAAGCCCTTAACCAACAATGAAGTTTATAAGAAAATAAAAATAATACAAATTTAAGAGCAGCAGTAAAATAAAATAACAGTAGGGAGGCTATATACAGGGGTACCGGTACAGAGTCAATGTGCGGGGTTAGTCGAGGTAATTGAAGCAATATGTACATGTGGGTAGAGTTAAGGTGACTACACAATCCCAGGGTTGCAGGGTTGGGGGTTCGATTCCCACGGGGGGCCAGTATGAAGAAGAAAAAAAAAAATTATGCACTCACTAACTAAGTCGCTCTGGATAAGAGTGTCTGCTAAATGACTAAAATGTAATAATAAACAAAGTAGCAGCAGTGTAAAAGAGGGGGTGGGTGGGGCAATGCAAATAGTCCGGTTAGCTGTTAAGAAGCCTTTTGGACCTAAATAAGCTTGTTTTACTCCAATTTTGTAAACAATGCAAATGTAAACAAAAAATGTATAGCTTCAAAATATGGTTAAAAGTATTATTTTGATATCAGGCAAGCAACGAGGCAAGGAACACTGAAGCACACATGAGAGCATCAGCTGTTCCGGACGACTGTGTGATCACGCTCTCCATAGCCAATGTGAGCAAGAACTTTAAACAGGTCAACATTCACAAGACAGATTACCAGGAAGTGTACTCAGAGCATGTGCGGACCAACGGGCAAGTGTCTTCACTAAACATTTTCAACCTCTCCCTGACTGAGTCTGTAATACCAACATGTTTCAAGCAGACCACCATAGTCCCTGTGCCCAAGAAAGTGAAAATAAACCTGCTTAAATGACTACCGCCCCGTAGCACTCACGTCGGTAGCCATGAAGTGCTTTGAAAGGCTGGTAATGGCTCACATCAACACCATCATCTTGGAAACCCTAGATCCACTCCAATTTGCATACTGCCCCAACAGATCCACTGATGGCGCCATCTCAATCACACTCCACACTGTCCTTTCCCACCTGGACAAAAGGAACACCTATGTGAGAATGCTGTTCATTGACTACAGCTCAGAATTCAACACCATAGTGCCCACGAAGCTGATCACTAAGCTAAGGACCCTGGGACTAAACACCTCCCTCTGCAACTGGATCCTTGACTTCTTTACAGGCCACCCCCAGGTGGTAATGGTAGGCAACAACACATCTGCCACGCTGATCCTCAACACGGGGGCCCCTCAGGGGTGCGTGCTTAATCCACTCCTGTACTCCCTGTTCACCCACGACTGCATGGCCAACCACGACTCCAGCACCATCATTAAGTTTGCTGACGACACAACAGTGGTAGGCCTGATCACCGACAACAATAAGACAGCCTGTAGGGCGGAGGTCAGAGACCTGGCAGTGTGGTTCCAGGACAACAACCTCTCCCTCAATGTGAGCAAGACAAAGGAGATGATCGTGGTCTACAGGAAAAGGAGGGCCGAACACACCCCCATTCACATCTACAGGGCTGTAGTGGAGCAGGTTGAGAGTTTCAAGCTACACATCATCAACAAACTATCATGGTCCAAACACACCAAGAAAGTTGTGAAGAAGGCACAACAACGCCTTTCCCCCTTAGTAGATTGAAAAGATTTGGCATGGGTCCCCAGATCCTCAAAAAGTTCTACAGTTGCACCATTGAGAGCATCCTGACCGGTTGCATCACGGCCTGGTATGGCAATTGCTTGGCATCCGACCATAAGGAGCTACAGACGGTCGTACATATAGCCCAGTACATCACTGGGGCCAAGCTTCCTGCCATCCAGGTACTATATACTAGGCTGTGTCAGAGGAAGGCCCAAAAAATTGTCAAAGACTCCAGTCACCCAAGTCATGGACTGTTCTCTCTGCTACCGCACGGCAAGCGGTACCGGAGTGCTAAGTCTAGGTCCAAAAGGCTCCTTAACAGCTTCTACCCCCAAGCCATAAGACTGCTGAACAATTAATCAAATGGCCTCCCGGACTATTTGCATTGACACTCCCCCCCTTTGTTTTTACACTACTGCTACTCACTGTTTATTATCTATGCATAGTCACTTTACCCCTACCTACAGTGGGGAAAAAAAGTATTTACCAAGCCACCAATTGTGCAAGTTCTCCCACTTAAAAAGATGAGAGAGGCCTGTAATTTTCATCATAGGTACACGTCAACTATGACAGACAAAATGAGAAAAACAATTCCAGAAAATCACATTGTAGGATTTGTAATGAATTTATTTGCAAATTATGGTGGAAAATAAGTATTTGGTCAATAACAAAAATTTCTCAATATTTTGTTATATACCCGTTGTTGGCAATGACACAGGTCAAACGTTTTCTGTAAGTCTTCACAAGGTTTTCACACACTGTTGCTGGTATTTTGGCCCATTCCTCCATGCAGACTTTCAACTCCCTCCAAAGATTTTCTATGGGGTTGAGATCTGGAGACTGGCTAGGCCACTCCAGGACCTTGAAATGCTTCTTACGAAGCCACTCCTTCGTTGCCCGGGTGGTGTGTTTGGGATCATTGTCATGCTGAAAGACCCAGCTACGTTTCATCTTCAATGCCCTTGCTGATGGACGGAGGTTTTCACTCAAAATCTCACGATACATGGCCCCATTCATTCGTTCCTTGTATGTCTTCGATTTCCTAATAATTGCTGCCACAGTTGATTTCTTCAAACCAAGCTGCTTACCTATTGCAGATTCAGTCTTCCCAGCCTGGTGCAGGTCTACAATTTTGTTTCTGGTGTCCTTTGACAGCTATTTGGTCTTGGCCATAATGGAGTTTGGAGTGTGACTGTTTGAGGTTGTGGACAGGTTTCTTTTATACTGATAACAAGTTCAAACAGGTGCCATTAATACAGCTAACGAGTGGAGGACAGAGGAGCCTCTTAAAGAAGAAGTTACAGGTCTGTGAGAGCCAGAAATCTTGCTTGTTTGTAGGTGACCAAATACTTATTTTCCACCATAATTTGAAAATAAATTCATTAAAAATCCTACAATGTGATTTTCTGGAATTTTTTTCTAAATTTGTCTGTCATAGTTGACGTGTACCTATGATGAAAATTACAGGCCTCTCTCATCTTTTTAAGTGGGAGAACTTGCACAATTGGTGGCTGACTAAATACTTTTTTTCCCCACTGTACATGTACAGATTACCTCGACTAACCTGTACCCCGGCACATTGACTCGGTACCGGTACCCCATGTAGCCTCATTATTGTTATTTTATTGTGTAACTTTTTCATTTTTAATTTAGTAAATATTTTCTTAACTTTATTTTCTTCAAATTACATTGTTGGTTAAGGGCTTGTAAGTAAGCAATTCACGGTATTCGGCGCATGTGACAAATAAAATGTCATTTCTTTTTATATCATGAATGGTCAGTCCTTGCATCCATAGCTCTGTCTATGAATTTGAGAGTGGTTGCATTTCTCCAGGCCCATCCCTCCAGTTTTTACTGAAACAGAGACAGGGGACTGCTTTGTTGTTGTTTCAATTAAGGACTCTAGCCTTAAAGAGCTACTGAAAGCAATACAAATATTCTCTGGTAGAAAACGGCCTATGTGGCATCGATATTGTCAGAAACATTTATTCTAGTGTCAATATTGAAGTGTTAATAGGATAATTTTGGTAATTGAGTCAGTCTCGTCCAAAACTGAGATTTGCAAGATGATTAGGAAAACATTTTATGTCACGTAATGAAGGGTACTGTAACAGTTTTCCTTGGGTTGGGTTTATTTCAATGCCCTTGCTGATGGAAGGAGGTTTTCACTCAAAATCTCACGATACATGGCCCCATTCATTCTTTCCTTTACACGGATCAGTCGTCCTGGTCCCTTTGCAGAAAAACAGCCCCAAAGCATGATGTTTCCACCCCCATGCTTCACAGTAGGTATGGTGTTCTTTGGATGCAACTCAGCATTCTTTGTCCTCCAAACACGACGAGTTGAGTTTTTACCAAAAAGTTATATTTTGGTTTCATCTGACCATATGACATTCTCCCAATCCTCTTCTGGATCATCCAAATGCACTCTAGCAAACTTCAGACGGGCCTGGACATGTACTGGCTTAAGCAGGGGGACACGTCTGGAACTGCTGGATTTGAGTCCCTGGCGGCGTAGTGTGTTACTGATGGTAGGCTTTGTTACTTTGGTCCCAGCTCTCTGCAGGTCATTCACTAGGTCCCCCTGTGTGGTTCTGGGATTTTTGCTCACCGTTCTTGTGATAATTTTGACCCCACGGGGTGAGATCTTGCGTGGAGCCCCAGATCGAGGGAGATTATCAGTGGACTTGTATGTCTTCCATTTCCTAATAATTGCTGCCACAGTTGATTTCTTCAAACCAAGCTGCTCACCTATTGCAGATTCAGTCTTCCCAGCCTGGTGCAGGTCTACAATTTAGTTTTTGGTGTCCTTTGACAGCTCTTTGGTCTTGGCCATAGTGGAGTTTGGAGTGTGACTGTTTGAGGTTGTGGACAGGTGTCTTTTATACTGATAACAAGTTCAAACAGGTGCTATTAATACAGGTAACGAGTGGAGGACAGAGGAGCCTCTTAAAAAAGAAGTTACAGGTCTGTGAGAGCCAGAAATCTTGCTTGTTTGTAGGTGACCAAATACTTATTTTCCACCATAATTTGCAAATAAATTCATTAAAAATCCTACAGTGTGATTTTCTGGATTTTTTTTTCTTAATTTGTCTGTCATAGTTGACGTGTACCTATGATGAAAATTACAGGCCTCTCTCATCTTTTTAAGTGGGAGAACTTGCACAATTGGTGGCTGACTAAATACTTTTTTTCCCCACTGTACATGGGACAACATTTTAAAATGTCAATAGCTCCAAATTTCAATGACTTAAAAACCTCAAACCAACTATAAATTGTAGATACTCATATACAAATATTGAAAGCGTTTAATGAGACAACTTAAAGATGTGCAACATGAAAATATTATTCCATTTACATTGTGGAATTTATTGATGTTCTCTAACTAGCTCCAGAGATAGACTATCAAAAGTCAAACCAACTTTGCCACGGTCGCACACCGGCCGGCTGAAGTAAATTGGCGAAAGAAGTTGGCTAGCTTGCTACCTAGACACAAGACCTGGTTAGACTATTTCACGTTACAGTGTTTCCCCTAGGATCTTCTTCAGCATTTTTTTCAACAGCGGTGGCAAAGTTAGCGTAGTGGGCGTGGGCAATGGCATGGTCTCCATCCAAACAATATATTTTAACATCCCAGATAAATATTTTCACATGTTTTTTTCTATATTTTTTTACGTCATATTTTTGGGAGTGCTATGCATTATCTAAATTAATATATGGGAAACATTTAACCGAAATCATTTTTTAAACAATTAATGGACAATTAATTATTTTAATTCCAATAGGTTTGTTTGTTTTTGTGAGCTCAATGCGCACATTGCACAGTTTCTCTAGAGATAAATCAGATCAAGCCCGAACTGTGTGATGTAGTAGAGAGTTGTAGTTTCCAACAGGCCAATATTCTACATAGTTTAGCGCAGAAAACTTGGTAATTAACTACATTGACCATAATCCATTGTGCGCCTACTTGTCCGATCTGTGTGTTTCTTTTATACGAGCTACATTAGGTTTGTGAGGCGCAGACACTGAGAGGCAGAGAAGAGACAGAAGAATGTGCGATTGAGAAAGAAAGAGAGCAGTTGCTTCTCGAGGTATCTCTACCTGGAAATACATAATCTAATTGATTGATAGTTGGTATTCAGCAGTCATAAGAGTATCCTTATTTACTTTGAAGAACTACTAAAATAGTGATTTAGTCAGACAGCATAGGCAGCAGTTTTAGAGATGAGATGATGACTTGGAATGAAATAATAAAGTCATCAAATAAAACAAATGTAATATACACAACAACTGAAATATTTCATTAAAGTAAAGTAATGTGAAGAAATGACAGTTAATAAGTGATAAGCAGTAATGGGCAGTAATTGTATTCAGTGTTGTTACAGCATTCAACCCACATAATGCATAGTGCATTTAATAATTAAAAAAGAAAAACAAATACAAATCGAAAACCATGATTATTTTTTAATAATCTATCTGAAACTGAACCGACCTCAAAAAGCACTAATCGCTCAGCACTAAGAAACACTGACAGTTATCAAGAAGGGTGAGTGACTAACTGTGTACTGTTTTGGCAGAGTGAATGTAGAAACGCTTCCTATGTTCGAACCCACACACAAGAGACACCCACATCAAAGCAAGCCTCCAAGACCCAAATGTCGTTCCTAATGAGGAGAATTGAAACAGAGTCTAAATCAGGAAGTTCAGCCCCCCTTTAAGCACTGGGCCTGTACAGTGTGTTCAGTATGTATGCCTGTTTAATTCATGAAACTATTGTGATAAAACAAATGGACTTTCTGCATCATGAGGTGGCTAGCTTTAATTATAAATGAGCATGTGGTATCAATACAAGCATGTGATAGGAGACAGTCCTTTACTATCTCACTGTGGTAGTTCCCTTTCACTATGTGGGATGACAGTGGGGTGGGAGGGTGGATGTGGCAAACAATCATAGGTTTTTGAAAACAGTTTTTCCGGTCTTTTCCTATTTTTTCCAACAAGTGTTTTTATGTAAGTGAACATTACTGCATACACAATGGTTGTAAACAAGTGATGTGCATACTGTAACAATCATTAAAATACTGTGCCACTTATCCTCAAAGTATGCACCTGTGGCATCAACATCCTCCTTGTGTAATATAAACTGCATTCCATTTCATAAAGCTATGCCTATAAGCAGTAGCCGTTTATGGGTAAAATCACTGAGGAAGCCAAGCCAAGCCAGTAAAAAAGCCATATTACAACCAATGTTGTGACAATTGCGTTGTTTGCTCTATAACCCATTTGTTCATACGCCACCGTGATATACAATAAGGCTGTGACAACAAAAAGACAAAATTGACACAAGTGGCAGAATAAATTCAACTGCACATATGTTTATTTAATCACAAAACCGGAGAGCAACATCTATCCAGGGAAATCCACAAAGCAAATATTGCATACAAACAGTTATATGACCTGCAGCATGGTCAAGCAAGTTAATGTTTTCGACAGTTTACTAAACAACTACTGAACCACAGTGTTACCGCAAGTCAGCACAAAGAAAACAGGAGCACTTCCTCCACTATTCCAACACCATTTCAACTTAAACATTTAAACATTAAATCAACAAGGCTATACTGTATATGCTTATTTTAATACACTGAAAACAAACTTAAAAATACCAAAAACATTTTAGTCCAATCAATGTTGCTAAATGTCATGTGGCTGTCTATGGTACTGATGTATGTGTGTGTGTGTGTGAGTGTGTGTGTGGTGTGTGCGTGAGCAATTATTATTTTTTGACTCACCGTACTTGTAGACTAGTTGAATGCCAACACCATCCTCCTCTCTTTCATGTTGGCAAAACAGTCTATGACTCTGTCATACAGTACACTTTTAGTTGTTGTCATAGGCTACCTAGCTAAAATGCTTTCTAGCCTAACTTCCTTTCATGGGCAACAATGAACCAGCTAAGTTAGCTAGCTAGCTAGCTAGTTAACGTGAGCCTAGTAGGCTACATCTAGGCTACATATTGAACTTTAATCGTCTCAGGCCAGTGGCATAACATGTTGATTTACGGTTGGATCAGAATCGCCATCACAATCATTGGCCTGTACAGAGAATTAAGTCCAAATCACAAGTCCAAATCTCATCTCTAAGGAAAGGGCAGATTTAGCAAGCTAGCCACTGCAGGACATCAAGTAGACCAGAAACAGACACATTTTTCCTGAAAATGATGTTTTGCAAAGGAAGTGATTTGATGGATCTGAAGCCAAATCCAAACTGGCCTCTCTTGGGGGCGTTTTGCTGCACCGGGACAACCCACAGTTGATCTCAGCTCAACGCTGATTAGCTAATTATTGTATAATTTTTTTATCAAGGGAGGCCAAATGCTTGCTGGCATCAATCAATCAAATGCCACGGCGGCAACACGTTATACTCTTTTGGTCCAGACAGCATCAGATACATGGGCTACACATACTGAGACAGAGGGGCGCTGTTCACCTCGCTCGGATGATTTCTCCGGTGAGATTCAGCCACTAGCGAATTGATGGAAAATTATGAAAACACAGAGAGGGACGAAAGATACATTATTTTATAATTGTCATTTATTTATTGGTCAAATATTTGGGGAAGCCTGGCTTCCTTTGGCATCGATGAATACAGCCTATAAGCCACATCAAAAGCTGATTTAGTACTGTGCATTTCAAACACCAGCCCTACAGTACATCGTCTGAAGTACAATTCCCTATTACAGTCTGTCAGATGGAGGGATATGAACAGAACAATAGGTGAATAGGATGAAGTATGATTTCTATGTTCTCACTGTTGCTCGTGTATAATAAAAGAAACAGCGGGCCTGCGTCTGTATCGGTTGTCAAGCAGAGCAGATAACAACTATAAATACCGCTCCATGACTCAATTAGTCTGGTAACCCCCCCCCGAGAAAAATGCCCCTACAAATGCAGCCAAGATAAGAAAAACAAACAGCGGCTCAGATACAACAGGGGGAGAACTGGCAACTGCTCTCGCCGATAAGACTGAGCAAGTCAGGGTGCATCTGGCTTAAAGGGGTTCAGAACCGCTACAATGGAGTAATTGTTTGAACCCAAACTGAGCTTCAAACATTTTTTTTGTTTTCTCTTTCCCCTCCAGCGAAACACTCGGATAACTTTTCCCCATGGAATATTCATAGAGTTAGTGACAATTTGCGTCTGTGTTCTTGGTCAGGTACCCTGACTGTGTGATAGCAGCTGTGAATGAATCAGAATCTGGCAGCAGGATAGGTGTATATTGATTGGGGGATACTGGATCACGCCTGTACAGGATAGCAAATATCTCTTATTTTTCCTCTCTTTCACCATCTCCCTTGCTGAGTTCCATCTCTTTTCCCCCTCTCTGTGACACTCTAGTTGGAACGCCAATACATTCTGTGGTGGCATTCCTCCTGTCTCCTGAGTGGAGGAGGCTCTCACCTTGCACTCCCACATAGTACCACCGTAGACCTATCACCTATCTCTCTCCTGCCCCCTTAGCTTTCGCAATCTATAGCTGACAAAATGTCAAACACATTTGTATCTGTATCCTCCCATGTGGGACAACTCTATATGCAGTTTGACTGCTGTCAAGATTAGTCTTTCGTGTTTTATTTTCAATCAACTAGAGAGCGAGAGAGGAAAATGAAATGTCTGTTTGTGTGCGCGAGAGACAGAGAGTGAGAGAGAGCGAGAGAGAGAGCGAGAGAGAGAGAGAAAGAGACAGAGAGAGAGATGGAGAGACACAGAGACAGAGACACACACAGAGAGAGAGAGAGAGAGAGAGAGGTCATGAGCAGATGAGCTCCTGAATTTTTCAGCATGTTTTTACAAAAATATAGATTTAGAGTTAGATCAACTTGGATTTTTCCACAATTACATATACAGGATACTACCCTCCCAGAGCATGTGAGCGGAGTGGAGCGGGAGCGAGCGTGGAGAGCGAGCGGGCGGATTTTGGAAAGAGCGCAGAGCGGCATTTTTAAAAGGACGGAGCGTCGCCCTATGTCCCGCTCCAATTTTGCTCGCTCACACTACAAGTCTGAAGCATGCTCAAGCCTGACCCAGAATCCATCTGTTTAATTTAATTTGTGTCGTCCATGAATTTGTATTTTATAGAGCGAGAGGAGCAGCAGCAGCAACAAGAGAAAAGGGTTGAGGAATTCAAAAGTTTCTTCACTGCACGCAAAGGCCCAACCATAACAAGGGAGAGAAAAAGAGAGCTGAATGTAGCATTTAAAAAACGTTTTTACATGGACTATGAACCACTGAGTAAAGGAGAACGCGAAGGGATGCAACACTTTATAAATAGCGCGCACAACAAGTGCGGAAACTCCTAAACAATGGAGGAAACGAACACTGCACCCTCTGACCGGTGAACAATTACACACAACACAAGACTAAAACAACGAGAACTTATAGGACACATAATAAACACTAAACGGAAACAGGTGTACCAATAAGACAAAACCAAACAAACATCGAAAACATACAACGGTGGCAGCTAGTACTCCGGGGACGACGACCGCTGAAGCCTGCCCGAACAAGGAGGAGGAGCAGCCTCGGCCGAAACCGTGACAGTACCCCCCCCCCACCCCCTTGACGCGCGGCTCCGGCCGTGCGCCGACCCCGGCCTCGGGGACGACCAGGAGGACGCGGAGCAGGGCGCGTGGGGTGACCACGGTGGAACTCAGTCAGAAGAGACAGGTCTAAGATGTCCCTCCTCGGCACCCAGCACCGTTCCTCCGGACCGTACCCCTCCCACTCCACGAGATATTGGAGACCCCCCATCCGACGTCTCGAATCCAAGATGGACCGAACTGTGTACGCCGGAGCCCCCTCGATGTCCAGTGGGGGCGGAGGAGTCTCTCCTATCTCACAGTCCTGGAGTGGACCAGCTACCACCGGCCTGAGAAGAGACACATGGAACGAGGGGTTAACATGATAATCAATAGGCAGTAGTGACCTGTAACACACCTCGTTCAACCTCCTCAGGACTTTAAAAGGCCCCACAAACCGCCGACCCAGCTTCCGGCAGGGCAGGCGGAGGGGTAGGTTTCTGGTCGAGAGCCAGACTCGATCTCCAGGTGCGTACACCGGCCCCTCACTGCGGTGGAGATCGGTGCTCGCCTTGTGTCGACGGATGGCCCGCTGCAGATGGACATGTGCAGCGTTCCACGTCTCCTCCGAGCGCCGCACCCACTCATCCACCGCAGGGGCCTCGATCTGGCTCTGATGCCATGGTGCCAGAGCCGTCTGGTACCCTAACACACATTGGAAAGGGGTTAGGTTGGTGGAGGAGTGGCGGAGAGAGTTCTGTGCCATCTCTGCCCAGGGGACATACCTCGCCCACTCCTCCGGCCGGCCCTGGCAATACGACCTCAGAAACCTACCCACATCCTGGTTCACACGTTCGACCTGCCCATTGCTCTCCGGGTGGTACCCCGAGGTAAGGCTCACGAGACCCCCAAACGCTCCATGAACGCTCTCCAGACTCGGGAGGTAAACTGGGGACCTCGATCAGACACTATATCCTCGGGTACCCCGTAATGCCGGAAGACGTGGGTGAATAGTGCCTCAGCGGTCTGTAGGGCAGTAGGGAGACCCGGCATGGGAAGAAGACGACAGGCCTTCGAGAACCGATCCACAACGACCAGGATGGTGGTATTCCCCTATGAGGGGGGAAGGTCTGTAACAAAATCCACCGAGAGGTGAGACCAGGGTCGTTGTGGAACGGGCAGGGGTTGTAACTTTCCCCTGGGCAGGTGTCTGGGTGCCTTACACTGGGCACACACCGAGCAGGAGGAGACATAAAACCTCACATCCCTGGCTAACGTTGGCCACCAGTACTTAGTGCTAAGGCAGTGCACTGTCCGGCCAATACCTGGATGTCCAGAGGAGGGTGACGTGTGAGCCCAATAAATAAGTCGATCCCGAACCTCGAGCGGAACGTACGTCCGACCCACAGGACACTGTGGAGGGCTAGGATCGGTATGCAACGCCCGCTCGATTTCAGCATCGACCTCCCACACCACTGGTGCCACCAGACAAGACTTCGGTAGTATGGGAGTGGGCTCAACGGACCTCTCCTCTGTGTCATACCGCCGGGACAGGGCATCAGCCTTACCGTTCTGGGACCCAGGGATGTACGTGATCTTAAATACGAACCGGGCTAGAAACATGTTCCACCGAGCCTGGCGAGGATTCAGTCTCCTAGCTGCCCGGATGTACTCCAGGTTACGGTGGTCAGTCAAAATGAGGAAAGGGTGTTGAGCCCCCTCAAGCCAATGCCTCCACACCTTTAGGGGCTGTACCACGGCTAACAGCTCCCTGTCCCCCACGTCATAATTTCGCTCCGCCGGGCTGAGTTTCTTAGAGTAAAAAGCACAGGGGCGGAGTTTAGGTGGCGTGCCGGACCGTTGCGATAGAACGGCCCCTATACCGGCCACTGACGCGTCCACCTCCACCTGGAATGGTAAAGCGGGATCCGGATGCGCCAGCACCGGAGCCGAAGTAAACAGGTCCTTCAGTCTCCCAAAAGCCCTGTCCGCCTCAGCTGACCACTGCAAGCGCACCGGACCCCCCTTCAGAAGGGATGTTATGGGATCTGCCACCTGTCCAAAACCCCGGATAAACCTCCGGTAGTAATTCGCAAAGCCCAAGAACCGCTGCACCTCTTTAACCGTGGTTGGGGTTTGCCAATTACGCACGGCCGACACACGGTCAACCTCCATCTTCACCCCTGACGCTGACAACTGATAACCCAAAAAGGAGACAGACTCCTGGAAGAACAGACATTTCTCTGCCTTGACATACAGGTCGTGCTCCAACAGCCTCCTCAACACTCGGCGCACCAGGGCTACATGCTCGGCTCGGGTAGAAGTGTACACCAGAATGTCGTCTATGTACACGACCACTCCCTGCCCCTGCATGTCCCGGAAAATCTCATCGACAAAGGATTGGAAGACTGAAGGAGCATTCATCAACCCGTATGGCATGACGAGATACTCGTAATGACCCGAGGTGGTACTAAATGCTGTCTTCCATTCATCGCCCTCCCTAATGCGCACCAAGTTGTAGGCGCTCCTGAGGTCCAATTTTGTGAAGATCAGCGCTCCGTGTAATGACTCCGTCATAGTCGCAATCAGAGGGAGTGGATAACTGTATTTCACAGTAATCTGATTGAGACTACGGTAATCAATACACAGGCGCAAACCTCCATCCTTTTTCTTCACAAAAAAGAAGCTAGAGGACGCAGGGGAAGTGGAGGACCGTATGTATCCCTGTCTCAGAGACTCGGCTATGTATGTCTCCATAGCCCTCTTCTCCTCTTGAGACAAAGGATACACATGGCTCCGCGGAAGCGCCGCTCCTGCCTGGAGGTCTATCGCACAATCCCCCTGTCTATGAGGTGGCAATCGCGTCGCCCTCGCCTTGCTAAACACGAGTGCTAACTCCTCATACTCAGGGGGAACATGCATTGCGGGCACTTGGTTTGGACTCTCCACCGAGGTGGTACGCCCCCACGGAAACACCCAGACATCGCCCCATATACTGGGCAGACCACTCCTTAAGAGCCCTCTGTTGCCACGAAATAGAGGGATTATGGGTAATCAACCAGGGAAGCCCCAGCACCACCGGATACGCAGGAGAGTCGATCAGATATAGCTGAATAGTCTCCTCATGACCCTCCTGCGTCCTCATCCTAAGTGGCGCTGTGACCTCCCTAATCAACCCCGATCCCAACGGGCGGCTATCTAGAGCATGTACAGGGAAGGGAACATTGACAGGAAGGAGAGGAATCCCTAGTTCTACACAAAACTTCCGATCAACAAAATTCCCAGCTGCGCCTGAATCTACTAGCGCCTTATGCTGGGAACGAGGTGCAACCTGTGGAAAACGGACAGGTATGGTTAGGTGCACAACAGGAGATAACATAAGGCTGTGGTTTAAGCTAAAAGTCAAATACATGCAGATTATTTTCCTTTTTTGGAGCGAGCGGTGGGCGATTTGAGTGGAGCGCGATGCAAACTGCGTTGAGCACTGAGCGATAATGAGCGGACTGGCCTGATGTGGCTTTGAGCGGGGGGAGCGGAGGGGTGAACAGCTCCGTGAGCGAGGAGCTGAGATTCTCACCGCTCCACTCCGCTCATATGCTCTGTACCCTCCACAACATAACCTTCACTCCAAATCAAAACTCCAAACCTACAACCTGATTTTGGACAAAATTACATGGAAGGATTCCTACAACCAAAGATTAATATTCCCAAGGACTGTATAGCAACTGCTTTGACAAACCAACGACCAGCAAAAGAAGCAACAGAAACCTGAAAATACCATCCAATCTGGAACTGGGTGAGTAATGATTCGTCCGAAGCAACTTTTAGAGTGTGTGAAGTGAGAGGTGTCAAAGCTCTTGAGCCCAACAATAGCAGGAGAGTTTTATAACCTCCCCCACCCAAATGCAAAAGCATTTGAAGCCCCCACCCTCTGTGCAGAGGTCATTACAATACAGTACCCCCTGGATGTGAAAATGAGAAGGAACGGAAAGAGTACAAAAATAAGTTCCTCATGGACAATCCATAGAAAGTAAGCAACTTAATCTTCCACACAGACCATCCCCTGGCATGGCGCAGTGCTATATTAACACACTACCCCTCTGTTAAGAAGCGGGGTGTTAGCGATGGGTGGAAACTCAGGATACTAGACAACGAGGACTCTGAGACAGCCAATGTAAACCTGTACAAGTCTGGAACAGTATTGGTACAGGGCAACACCAAACAGTTTCAGCTGGACTTTCACAGAATCAAAGAGGGAGAGCAGCAGGAGAAGCTCTCTCTTGAGAAAGACCAGACCTCTTCATTAAACAACCCCACAGACGAGCAACCCCAAGCAGAAAGTCATCCTCCCAGCACAGAGCACTACTCCCTCACTGAAATGAAGGATGAATTCACCCAGCTGGAGGTAAAGCAGGTGGAGCTGGAACAGCAGGTGAACACACTCCAGTCAGCACAGACCCAGACAACAGTCAAGCACAACAACACTCCCTCAACCAGACTCGGAGAGCTGGAGGTGGAGAGAGACATGTCTGCACTCTGGACTGTGGTGAGACAACTTCAACAGGAGAAAGAGCAGGAGGAGAAGAAGAAGGCCCAGCGGCAGGAGAAGAAAAAGCACTAGAGGAGAAGAACAGAGCACTAGAGGAGAAGAACAGAGCACTAGAGGAGAAAATGAGAGCACAACTGAACTACAGTCCCGTGTAGCTCAGTTGGTAGAGCATGGCATTTGCAACGCCAATGTTTGTGGGTTCAATTCCCACGGGGGGCCAGTATGAAAATGTATGCACTCACTAACTGTAAGTCGCTCTGGATAAGAGTGTCTCCTAAATGACTAAAATGTAAAAAATGAGAAGAACAGAGCACTAGAGGAGAAGAACAGAGCACTAGAGGAGAAGAAAAGAGCACTAGAGGAGAAGATGAGAGCACTAGAGGAGAAGATGACAGCACTAGAGGAGAAGATATGAGCACTAGAAGAGAAGATGAGAGCACTAGAGGAGAATATGAGAGCACTAGAGGAGAAGAACAGAGCACTAGAGGAGAATATGAGAGCACTAGAGGAGAAGAACAGAAATCTAGAGGAGAAGATGAGAGCACTAGAGGAGAAAAACAGAGCACTAGAGGAGAAGATGACAGCACTAGAGGAGAAGATGACAGCAATAGAGGAGAAGATGAGAGCACTAGAAGAGAAGATGAGAGCACTAGAGCAGAAGATGAGAGCACTAGATGAGAAGAACAGAGCACTAGAGGAGAAGATGAGAGCACTAGTGGAGAAAAACAGAGCACCAGATGAGATGAACAGAGCACTAAATGAGAAGATGAGAGCACAAGAGGAGAAGAACAGAGCACTAGAGGAGAAGAACAGAGCACTAGAGGATTGAACAGAGCACTAGACGAGAAGAATGGAGCACTAGAGGAGAAGATGGGAGCACTAGAGGAGAACAACAGAGCACTAGAGGAGAAGAACAGAGCACTTGAGGAGAAGAACAGAACACTAGAGGAGAAGAACAGAGCACTCAAGGAGAAGAACAGAACATTAGAGGAGAAGAACAGAGCACTAGAGGAAAAGATGAGAGCACTAGAGGAAAAGGTGAGAGCACTAGAGGAGAAGATGAGAGAATTAGAGTAGAAGAACAGAGCACTAGAGGAGAAGGTGAGAGCACTAGGGGAGAAGAACAGAGCACTAGAGGAGAAGAACATAGCACTAGAGGAGAAGTTGAGAGCACTAGGGGAGAAGAACAGAGCACTAGATGAGATGAACAGAGCACTAAAGGAGAAGATGAGAGCAGAAGAGAAGAACAGAGCACTAGAGTAGAAGAACAGAGCACTAGAGGAGAAGAACAGAGCACTAGAGGAGAAGATGAGAGCACTAGAGGTGAAGAACAGAGCACTAGAGGAGAAGAACAGAGCACTAGATGAGAAGAACAGAGCACTAGAGGAGAAGATGAGAGCACTAGAGGAGAAAATGAGAGCACTAGAGGAGAAGATGAGAGCGCTAGAGGAGAAGAATAGAGCACTAGAGGAGAAGAACAGAGCACTAGAGGAGAAGAACAGAGCACCAGATGAGATGAACAGAGCACTAAATGAGAAGATGAGAGCACTAGAGGAGAATAACAGAGCACTAGAGAAGAACACAGCACTAGAGGTGACGATGAGAGCACTAGAGGAGAAGAACAGAGCACTAGAGGAGAAGATGAGAGCACTAGAGGAGAAGATGAGAGCACTAGAGGAGAAGATGAGAGCACTAGAGGAGAAGATGAGAGCATTAGAAGAGAAGAAAAGAGCACTAGAGGAGAAGATGAGAGCACTAGAGGAGAAGATGAAAGCACTAGAGGAGAAGATGAGAGCACTAGAGGAGAAGAACAGAGCACTAGAGGTGAAGATGAGAGCACTAGAGGAGAAGATGAGAGCACTAGAGGAGAAGATGAGAGCATTAGAAGAGAAGAAAAGAGCACTAGAGGAGAAAATGAGAGCACTAGAGGAGAAGATGAGAGCACTAGAGGAGAAGATGAGAGCACTAGAGGAGAAGATGAGAGCACTAGATGAGAAGAACAGAGCACTAGAGGTGAAGATGAGAGCACTAGAGGAGAAGAACAGAGCACTCGAGGAGAAGAACAGAACACTAGAGGAGAAGATCAGAGCACTCAAGGAGAAGAACAGAACATTAGAGGAGAAGAACAGAGCACTAGAGGAAAAGATGAGAGCACTAGAGGAGAAGGTGAGAGCACTAGAGGAGAAGATGAGAGAATTAGAGTAGAAGAACAGAGCACTAGAGGAGAAGGTGAGAGCACTAGGGGAGAAGAACAGAGCACTAGAGGAGAAGAACATAGCACTAGAGGAGAAGTTGAGAGCACTAGGGGAGAAGAACAGAGCACTAGAGGAGAAGAATAGAGCACTAGATGAGATGAACAGAGCACTAAAGGAGAAGATGAGAGCACAAGAGAAGAACAGAGCACTAGAGTAGAAGAACAGAGCACTAGAGGAGAAGAACAGAGCACTAGAGGAGAAGATGAGAGCACTAGAGGTGAAGAACAGAGCACTAGAGGAGAAGAACAGAGCACTAGATGAGAAGAACAGAGCACTATAGGAGAAGAACAGAGCACTAGAGGAGAAGATGAGAGCACTAGAGGAGAAGATGAGAGCACTAGAGGAGAAGATGAGAGCACTAGAGGAGAAGATGAGAGCATTAGAAGAGAAGAAAAGAGCACTAGAGGAGAAGATGAGAGCACTAGAGGAGAAGATGAAAGCACTAGAGGAGAAGATGAGAGCACTAGAGGAGAAGAACAGAGCACTAGAGGTGAAGATGAGAGCACCAGAGGAGAAGATGAGAGCACTAGAGGAGAAGATGAGAGCACTAGATGAGAAGAACAGAGCACTAGAGGTGAAGATGAGAGCACTAGAGGAGAAGAACAGAGCACTCGAGGAGAAGAACAGAACACTAGAGGAGAAGAACAGAACACTAGAGGAGAAGAACAGAGCACTCAAGGAGAAGAACAGAACATTAGAGGAGAAGAACAGAGCACTAGAGGAAAAGATGAGAGCACTAGAGGAGAAGGTGAGAGCACTAGAGGAGAAGATGAGACAATTAGTGTAGAAGAACAGAGCACTAGAGGAGAAGGTGAGAGCACTAGGGGAGAAGAACAGAGCACTAGAGGAGAAGAACATAGCACTAGAGCAGAAGTTGAGAGCACTAGGGGAGAAGAACAGAGCACTAGAGGAGAAGAACAGAGCACTAGATGAGATGAACAGAGCACTAAAGGAGAAGATGAGAGCACAAGAGAAGAACAGAGCACTAGAGTAGAAGAACAGAGCACTAGAGGAGAAGAACAGAGCACTAGAGGAGAAGATGAGAGCAATAGAGGTGAAGAACAGAGCACTAGAGGAGAAGAACAGAGCACTAGATGAGAAGAACAGAGCACTAGAGGAGAAGAACAGAGCACTAGAGGAGAAGATGAGAGCACTAGAGGAGAAAATGAGAGCACTAGAGGAGAAGATGAGAGCGCTAGAGGAGAAGAATAGAGCACTAGAGGAGAAGAACAGAGCACTAGAGGAGAAGAACAGAGCACCAGATGAGATGAACAGAGCACTAAAGGAGAAGATGAGAGCACTAGAGGAGAATAACAGAGCACTAGAGAAGAACACAGCACTAGAGGTGACGATGAGAGCACTAGAGGAGAAGAACAGAACACTAGAGGAGAAGATGAGAGCACTAGAGGAGAAGATGAGAGCACTAGAGGAGAAGATGAGAGCACTAGAGGAGAAGATGAGAGCATTAGAAGAGAAGAAAAGAGCACTAGAGGAGAAGATGAGAGCACTAGAGGAGAAGATGAAAGCACTAGAGGAGAAGATGAGAGCACTAGAGGAGAAGAACAGAGCACTAGAGGTGAAGATGAGAGCACTAGAGGAGAAGATGAGAGCACTAGAGGAGAAGATGAGAGCATTAGAAGAGAAGAAAAGAGCACTAGAGGAGAAAATGAGAGCACTAGAGGAGAAGATGAGAGCACTAGAGGAGAAGATGAGAGCACTAGATGAGAAGAACAGAGCACTAGAGGTGAAGATGAGAGCACTAGAGGAGAAGAACAGAGCACTAGAGGAGAAGGTGAGAGCACTAGAGGAGAAGAACAGAGCACTAGAGGAGAAGGTGAGAGCACTAGAGGAGAAGGTCAGAGCACTAGAGGAGAAGGTGAGAGCACTAGAGGAGAAGGTCAGTGCGCTGGAGGAGAAAGTGAGAAAGAGACGTGTGACAGAGAACAAGCATTAGAGAGCTGGGCACGCCTGCAGAAGAATCCAGCAGAACAGCCAACTCAGATTGACTAAAGTCTAGACACCACAGAGGACAGACAATTTGAACCGACGCTCGAGTATGTAGCAAAATATGAAATTATGTTTACATTGGATGAAAAGTAGACTCAGAGCTAGACAATGTATAACAGTGCACTAGAGTTGAGGAACAATGAGAAAGTACTGCTTGAAAGTTGATAAACTTGTAACCACTTTGAGAAAATGAGCACTATAGAAGTACTTTGGTAGCACTAGAGGTGACGATGAGAGCACTAGAGGAGAAGAACAGAGCACTAGAGGAGAAGATGAGAGCACTAGAGGAGAAGATGAGAGCACTAGAGGAGAAGATGAGAGCACTAGAGGAGAAGATGAGAGCATTAGAAGAGAAGAAAAGAGCACTAGAGGAGAAGATGAGAGCACTAGAGGAGAAGATGAAAGCACTAGAGGAGAAGATGAGAGCACTAGAGGAGAAGAACAGAGCACTAGAGGTGAAGATGAGAGCACTAGAGGAGAAGATGAGAGCACTAGAGGAGAAGATGAGAGCATTAGAAGAGAAGAAAAGAGCACTAGAGGAGAAAATGAGAGCACTAGAGGAGAAGATGAGAGCACTAGAGGAGAAGATGAGAGCACTAGATGAGAAGAACAGAGCACTAGAGGTGAAGATGAGAGCACTAGAGGAGAAGAACAGAGCACTATAGGAGAAGGTGAGAGCACTAGAGGAGAAGGTGAGAGCACTAGAGGAGAAGGTGTGAGCACTAGAGGAGAAGGTCAGTGTGCTGGAGGAGAAAGTGAGAAAGATGACGTGTGACAGAGAACAACCCATTAGAGAGCTGGCCACCCCTGCAGAGAATCCAGCAGAACAGCCCAACTCAGATCCTGACTAAAGTCTCGACACCACAGCAGGACAGACAATTTTGAACCGACCTGCTCGATGGCATGTAGCAAAATTTGAAATTATGTTTTTTACATTGGGATAAAAGTAGACTCAGAGCTAGACAATTGTATATCAGAGCACTACAGTTGAGGAACAATGGGAAAGTAATCTGCTTTGAAAGTTGATAGAACTTGTAACCTCACTTTTGAGAAAATGGCCTTTGAATACTTTGGTACACTAGAGGTGACGATGAGAGCACTAGAGGAGAAGAACAGAGCACTAGAGGAGAAGATGAGAGCACTAGAGGAGAAGATGAGAGCACTAGAGGAGAAGATGAGAGCACTAGAGGAGAAGATGAGAGCATTAGAAGAGAAGAAAAGAGCACTAGAGGAGAAGATGAGAGCACTAGAGGAGAAGATGAAAGCACTAGAGGAGAAGATGAGAGCACTAGAGGAGAAGAACAGAGCACTAGAGGTGAAGATGAGAGCACTAGAGGAGAAGATGAGAGCACTAGAGGAGAAGATGAGAGCATTAGAAGAGAAGAAAAGAGCACTAGAGGAGAAAATGAGAGCACTAGAGGAGAAGATGAGAGCACTAGAGGAGAAGATGAGAGCACTAGATGAGAAGAACAGAGCACTAGAGGTGAAGATGAGAGCACTAGAGGAGAAGAACAGAGCACTATAGGAGAAGGTGAGAGCACTAGAGGAGAAGGTGAGAGCACTAGAGGAGAAGGTGTGAGCACTAGAGGAGAAGGTCAGTGTGCTGGAGGAGAAAGTGAGAAAGATGACGTGTGACAGAGAACAACCCATTAGAGAGCTGGCCACCCCTGCAGAGAATCCAGCAGAACAGCCCAACTCAGATCCTGACTAAAGTCTCGACACCACAGCAGGACAGACAATTTTGAACCGACCTGCTCGATTTGGTCTTATGTAGCAAAATTTGAAATTATGTTTTTTACATTGGATAAAAGTAGACTCAGAGCTAGAAAATTGTATATCATGCACTACAGTTGAGGAACAATGGGAAAGTAATTCTGCTTTGAAAGTTGATAAACTTGTAACCTCACTTTTGAGAAAATGGCCTTTGAATACTTTGGTACACTAGAGGTGACGATGAGAGCACTAGAGGAGAAGAACAGAGCACTAGAGGAGAAGATGAGAGCACTAGAGGAGAAGATGAGAGCACTAGAGGAGAAGATGAGAGCACTAGAGGAGAAGATGAGAGCATTAGAAGAGAAGAAAAGAGCACTAGAGGAGAAGATGAGAGCACTAGAGGAGAAGATGAAAGCACTAGAGGAGAAGATGAGAGCACTAGAGGAGAAGAACAGAGCACTAGAGGTGAAGATGAGAGCACTAGAGGAGAAGATGAGAGCACTAGAGGAGAAGATGAGAGCATTAGAAGAGAAGAAAAGAGCACTAGAGGAGAAAATGAGAGCACTAGAGGAGAAGATGAGAGCACTAGAGGAGAAGATGAGAGCACTAGATGAGAAGAACAGAGCACTAGAGGTGAAGATGAGAGCACTAGAGGAGAAGAACAGAGCACTATAGGAGAAGGTGAGAGCACTAGAGGAGAAGAACAGAGCACTAGAGGAGAAGGTGAGAGCACTAGAGGAGAAGGTGAGAGCACTAGAGGAGAAGGTGTGAGCACTAGAGGAGAAGGTCAGTGTGCTGGAGGAGAAAGTGAGAAAGATGACGTGTGACAGAGAACAACCCATTAGAGAGCTGGCCACCCCTGCAAAATGAGAGCACTAGAGGAGAAGATGAGAGCACTAGAGGAGAAGATGAGAGCACTAGATGAGAAGAACAGAGCACTAGAGGTGAAGATGAGAGCACTAGAGGAGACATAATTTCACCTATTGGAGAGCTCTTCTTTGTCTACACCCTTTCAGCATCGTTCACACCCTCTTAAGCTTTAGCTCCACCCATCTCTTTAAGGGTTGATCCGAGCGTTCTGTCCTAACATTTTACATTTTAGTCATTTAGCAGACGCTCTTATCCAGAGCGACTTACAGTTAGTATATACATTATTATTTTTCATACCCCCTGTGGGAATCGAACCCACAACCCTGGCGTTGCAAACGCCATGCTCTATCAACTGAGCTACATCCCTGCCGGCCATTCCCTCCACTACCCTGGACCAATTGCACGCCGCCCCATGGGTCTCCGGGTCGCGGCCGGCTACGACAGAGCCAGGATTCGAGCCAGGATCTCTAGTGGCACAGCTAGCACTGCGATGCAGTGCCTTAGACCACTGCGCCACTCGGGAGACATCAGCAGTTAAGCACCCAAGCTAACTGGCTAACGTTGGCTAGCTTGCTAGCTACTTCGAGACACAAATGAGAGAACAGCTCACTCTGACCATTTTACTCGCCCTACCAGAGCTGATTAGGCTGTTTTTATGTTATGCAGAGCGTTGGCGACTGCAACTGTACTGCTGGCAACAATTTAATTACGTTTTTTTGCCAACGCTTACTGGCACCGGCCATATTCAATGGGTGTTGAGCGTTCGTAAATTCATCAGTTATTCTGCGCTTTGGCACACTCAGACGAGAGTGCTCTGAAATCAGAGTAGATAGCCAGAACGAATTTACCAGCTACGTCTATCAACAGCTGTCACAGTGACATCATGAACATTCTATTGAAATGGTTACTTGCATAGTGGAGTCTTTTGTTAAGACATGTATCTAGCTGGCTAAACAATGAACCATAATCCCAACTCATGACGTTACTACCCTGCATGAATCTGCAGGTAGCTAACCAACCAGGTTCAACGTTAGCTAGCTAACATTAGGCTATAACTAGCAAAGCAAATGGCTATCATACAGATCATACACGTACCGTTAGCTAGCGAGCCAGCCAGCTAACGTTAGCTAGCTAACACTACACTTTAACTTGAAATGAAAATGACTTTCTGACTAAATGTGATCCATTTCAGGAAACTAGGCTTATGTTGAGGGTCATTACTTCACAGGAGAGCCATTTGAACGTAAACTCTTTTTTTTATCAAAATTTGTTTTTTGGCAGAAATGCTTGCTCGAACATTTAACAAAATGTATGCCATCTGTAAATACGAATAAAAAATTACGAGCCTAGTTAGTTTAGCCAAAGAAAAAGACAGCAACCTTACCGCTAGCCATGATTGGCTGAGATAATGAGTGGGCTGGACATGCCGTGAGATGAGTTTGAATTGGTCTGCCATATAGCGCGCTTCTGTCTATTTGAGCTGGTCAGCATGTCTAGGTAATCCTGTCAACGCGGCTTTAATATTTTTTTATTGTGTATTAAAACTGCATAAGTGTTGCTCTCCACTTTCTGGAGGACCGAGTCTTGAAATCAGTGGAATTCGGGTATGATAGCTAAGGAGATGGAGAAAACACCTCTGGATTACATATTCAAACTAAGGGCAACCATGGCATCCGACAGGAGATGCGTCCATCCATGAATTATGTATACGGGTAAGATAGTCTATCTAGCTACTTTTTCAGATATTACATGTTTCTAATTTTGACTGAAAAAGCAATTTGCTTGGCTAGCTATAGCCTAATGTTAGCTAGCTAACATTGAACCTGGTTGGTTAGCTACCTGCAGATTCATGCAGGGTAGTAATGTCATGAGTTGTGATTATGGTTAATTGTTAACCTAGCTAGCTAACGTTAGCTGGCTAGCTCGCTAGCTAACGTTTCGTGTATGACCGTATTATTCGTATCTTAGAGACATTTGCTTAGCTAGCTATAGCCTAATGTTAGCTAGCTACCATAGAACATGGTTGGTTAGCTACCTGCAGATTTATGCAGGGTAGTAACATCATGAGTTGTGATTATGGTTCATTGTTTACCTAGCTAGCTAGCTACATGTCTTAACAAAAGACTCCACAATGCAAGTAACCATTTCAATCTGGCCATCTACTCCGATTTCAGAGCACTCTCGTCTGAGTGTGCCAGAGCGCAGAATAACTGATGAATTTACGAACGCTCAACACCCATTGAATATGGCCAGTGTCAGTAAACTTCGGCAAAAAAGCTTCATTAAATTGTTGCCAGCACCACAGTTACAGTCACCAAATCTCTGGATAACATGAAAACAGCCTAACAAGCTCTGCTAGGGCGAGTAAAATGGTCAGAGTGGGGTGTTCTCTCATCATCTGTCTGGAAGTAGCTAGCAAGCTAGCCAATGTTAGTCAGTTAGCTTGGGTGCTTGACTGCCGTTGTGAGGTCAGAACGTTCGGATCAACCCTACTCATCGGCCAGAGCGTCCGGTGTGTGCTCTGAACGCTCCGAGAGCGACACGTTTTGAATTTACGAACAGACAATCTGACAGCACAGTTGCTCTCACCAACGTTCTGGATAACATAACAGCCTAACCTGCTCTGCTAGGGCGAGTAATGTTCAGGAAGCTGTTCTGCTATTTGTGTCTGGAAGTAGCTAGCAAGTTAGCTTGGGTGCTTGACTTCTGTTGTTAGTACAGAATGCTCGGATCACCCTTAAAGAGATGGGTGGGGCTAAAGCTTAAGAGGGTGTGAACGATGCTGAATGGGTGTAGACAAAGAAGGGCTCTCCAGTAGTAGTACCAAAAGATTCAAGGGCCATTTTCTCAAAAGTGAGGTTACAAGTTTATTACATTTACATTTACGTCATTTAGCAGACGCTCTTATCCAGAGCGACTTACAAATAGGTGCATTCACCTTCTAGCCATTGGGATCACCACTTCACAATGTTTTTTTTTTGTTTTTTTGGGGGGTTTGGGGTTTGGGTTGGGGTAAGGGGGGGAGGTAGAAGGATTACTTTATCCTATCCCAGGTATTCCTTAACTTTCAAAGCAAAATTACTTTCCCATTGTTCCTCAACTGTAGTGTATGATATACCATTTTGTAGCTCTGAGCTCTCTACTTTTATCCAATGTAAAAAACATAATTTCAAAATTTTATACATGATACCGTTTTGAGCCGGTCGGTCACAAATTGGATAAGTGAAAATGTAGCTACTTAGACTATCTCCCCCGTGTACATGGATGGACGCTTCTCCTTCTCTGTTTCGGATGCCATGGTTGCCGTTAGTTTGAAGATGTAATCCGGAGACAGGTGTTTTCTCCATCTCCTTAGCTATCATACTCTAATTCCACTGATTTCAAAACTCGGTCCTCCAGAAAGTGGAGAGCAACACTTATGCAGTTCTACTACGCGTTAGACAGGATTACCTAGACATACTGACCAGCTCAAATAGACAGAAGCGAGCTACACGGCAGACCAATCCGAACTCATCTCTCGGCATGTCCAGCCCACTCATTATCTCAGCCAATCATGGCTAGCAGGAATTTTGCTGTCTTTTTCTGTGGCTAAACCAACTTGGCTCATAATTTAACAATTGTATTTGTATTGTGATGTCACGAGAGGCTACACAGCTTTCAGCGGGATTGCTCAAGTAGTGCAAGGAGACCAGGTTCAACCAAAACAAGGATTTTATTAAAGGTCTTGGGAAACTAACGAAATTATAACACAATTCTGTTCTCTGGTGGCTCTTAAGGGTTAACAGTTCAGGGATGTCTCTTCCACATCCAAAATCATAACTCTCCCTCGCTCAAATAACTTTTCCCCAGCCTTACTGTATTCCACGTTGCAGCTAGTGGCCAACCCAGCAAAAAGTCCTTCCAAATGTCTCTCACGTATTTCCCCAGGTGCATATATCCAAAGGTGAGTATTTCCCAAAGGTAAGTATCTCCAAATCCTTATATTCCTCATGGAAGTGGACGTGCAGCACTCTTGTCCTCCAGAGAGCCCAGGTTGGAGACTGTGTCTCTTCCCTTCCCAAACCTTCAGCTCATCAGCTCCTCATTTGTTTCAGCTGCGTGGGAAGATTGGCCATATAGGGGTGGAGTTCCCGACCATACCAGCAGATGGAGCCATAGCTGTCTGGGTTTGCAGCCACCTCAGGGGGATGTAACGTCCCTCCAGGACACAGCCTCTCGTGACATCACAGTATGTACAGATGGAATATAATTTTGTTATTAAGGCACATGAATGTTCACATGTTCCAGAAGGCATTTCTGCCAAAAAGCACATTTTGATAAAAAATAAAAAGTTGACTCTCTGTCCCCCTCTGAGCACCTCCCCGTCAGCCCCCCGATAGCCCTCCTGACAACCCCCTCACAGCCAGTGAGGACATACACAAGCCACAGATTGTATTCCTTATGGACTCAAACAGGAAATATATACAAGAAAATAAACTTTTTCCCAAATACACAGTATCTAAACTCTGGTGTCCAAACACCCAACGCGCCCTTGACCTTTTGTCTGAGGACCAACTAGGGTCACCCAGCCACATCATAATACACACAGGCACAAATGACCTGAGAGCACAGCAGTGAAATGGTGGCCACAGCACCCAATGGAGTGATTGAAAAAGCTTATTCTACTTTCCCCAACGCACAAGTGGTTATCTCCACCCTGCTACCATGAAGATACTTTCACCCCTGCTACCATAGAGCGGGTAAATGCAAGTATTTCCCGTGATTGTGCCTCAAAACCAAGTGCTTACCTGGCCTACCACTACACCCTTGACTTGAACAGCCTTTACGACCAGGTCCACCTATACAAGACAGCAATGCCCACCTTCGCCAGGACCCTAAAGGACATCGCCCTCAACCGCAGCCCCAACACCTCACACAGGAGCAACAGATCAACAGACATACCACCCAGACCAGCGAGACCACTCTCCCAGACCTGCAGGACCCCCCAGGACCCAACACATAGAGGACCCACGCCGAGAGGACCTACATCCAGACCACAGCACCACCAGGCACGTCCACACCCCCACCCCAATCAATACCCCCCAACCAACCATTCCCACACCCCATATAGGCCCCCTCAGATCAGACCTATGCTCCTCCTGCCCACCCCATGCCCCCACTCCGCAAATAGGACCTAAACATGAAAGTCACACATACGGCCAGGCTGTGAACAGGCAAACAGGCCCAACCTCCCACTCTTACACTAGCCCAAGCCAATGGCATGTACCAGATGCTCAGCAGGCTCTGCTCACACTTACTGGTCTGAGGCCAAACCACACAACTAACAACATTGGACACTTTATGGAACACAAAGCCTTCACTATCTCATCCTGAAATGTACAATGCCTGAGGTCATCTGCCTTTGGCCTAAAGAGCAGGAACCTGGACTTCACCAAATAAATCAGAAATTCAGACATTGTCATCCTACAAGAAACGTGGTATAGAGGAGACGGACCCACTGGTTGCCCTCTAGGTTACAGAGAGCTGGTAGTCCCATCCACCAAACTACCAGGTGTGAAACAGCGAAAGGACTCAGTGCTATGCTAATTTGATATAGAGCAGACCTAACTCACTCTATTAAATTAATCAAAACAGGAACATTTTACATTTGGCTAGAAATTCCAAAGGAAATGATCTCAACAGAGAAAAATTTCCTCCTGTGTGCTACCTATATCCTCCCACAATAATCTCCATACTTTAATGAAGACAGCTTCTCCATCCTGGAGGGGGAAATCAATCATTTGCAGACCCAGGGATATGTACTAGTCTGTGGTGACCTCAATGCCAGAACTGCACAAGAACCTGACACCCTCAGCACACAGGGGGTGACAGCATTCCCTCCCTCATATGCCCCCCTAGGCACAACTACGACAACATAACCAACAAAAATGGGTCACAACTCCTGCAGCTCTGGGTATGTACATAGTCAATGGTAGGCTTGAGGGCTCTACGTAGGTACACCTATAGCTAATCTCTTGGCAGTATTGTATACTACTTTATCACTTACCTCAACCCAGAGTCTCTCAGAGCGTTCAGTCAGCCCACAGACACCCCTATCAGATCACAGCAAAATACTCAAGAATGAGGCATCAAAGCCAAAGGAACTGAATAAGATGGAAGGGAAAGTAGTGTGGAAACCTAGCAAAAAACAATTAGGCAACAACTAATTCAATCCCTTTTAGACAACTTCCTGGACAAAATGTTTCACTGTAATAGTGAAGTTCTAAACATGGCAGTAGAAAACATAAACAGTATATTTACATATCTAAACAATATTATAACCGCGATCGATAATAGACAGTACTGTGCAGTCGTCTTCCTCGACCTGGCCAAGGCTTTCGACTCTGTCAACCACCGCATTCTTATTGGCAGACTAAATAGCCTTGGTTTCTCAAAATGACTGCCTCGCCTGGTTCACCAACTACTTCTCAGATAGAGTTCAATGTCAAATCGGAGGGCCTGTTGTCTGGACCTCTGTTAGTCTCTATGGGGGTGCCACAGGGTTCAATTCTCGGGCCGACTCTTTTCTCCGTGTATATCAATGATGTCACTCTTGCTGCTGGTGACTCCAGATCCACCTCTACGTGAGACGACATCATTTTGTATACATCTGGCCCTTCATTGGACACTGTGTTAACAAACCTCCAAACGAGCTTCAATGCCATACAACACTCCTTCAGTAGCCTCCAACTGCTCTTAAACACTAGTAAAACTAAATGCATGCTCTTCAATCGAACGCTGCTGGCACCCGCCCACCCGACTAGAATCAGTACTCTCGATGGGTCTGACCTAGAGTATGTCGATCAACTACAAATACCTAGGTGTCTGGTTAGACTGTAAACTCTCCTTCCAGACTCACATTAAGAATCTCCAATCCAAAGTTAAATCTAGAATCGGCTTCCTATTTCGCAACAAAGCCTCCTTCACTCATGCTGCCAAACATGCCCTTGTTAAACTGACTATCCTACCGATCCTTGACTTCGGCGATGTCATTTACAAAATAGCCTCCAACACTCTACTCAGCAAATTGGATGTAGTCTATCACAGTGCCATCTGTTTTGTCTCCAAAGCCCCATACACTACCCACCACTGTGACCTGTATGCTCTTGTTGGCTGGTCCTCACTACATGTTCGTCGTCAAACCCACTGGCTCCAGGCCATCTATAAATCACTGCTAGGCAAATCCCCGCCTTATCTTAGCTCATTGGTCACCATAGCAGCACACACTCGTAGTCTGCGCTCCAGCAGGTATATCTCACTGGTCATCCCCAAAGCCAACACCTCCTTTGGGCGCCATTCCTTCCAGTTCTCTGCTGCCAATGACTGGAACGAATTGCAAAAATCTCTGAAGCTGGAGACTCTTATCTCCTCACTAACTTTAAGCATCAGTTGTCAGAGCACCTTACCGATCACTGCACCTGTACACAGCCCATTTGAAATTCGCCCACCCAACTACCTCATCCTATATTGTTATTTATTTTGCTATTTTGCACCCCAGTATCTCTATTTGCACATAATCTCTTGTACATCTAGCATTCCAGTGTTAATACTAATTGTAATTATTTTGCACTATAGCCTATTTATTGCCTTACCTCCATAACTTGCTACATTTGCAGACACTGTATATATATTTTCTGTTGTATTTTTTAAACTTTATGTTTTTACCCCATATGTAACTCTGTGTTGTTGTTTTTATCGCACTGTTTGCTTTATCTTGGCCAGGTCGCAGTTGTAAATGAGAACTTGTTCTCAACTGGCTTACCTGGTTAAATAAAGGTTAAAATAAAAAATATAAAAATATTTGACCTCTCAGCTTCCCTATCAAATCAAATAAATTGAAGCAGACAACCTAAGAAAATTAACAACAATGACAAATGGTTTGATAAATAATGCAAAAACCTAAGAAAGAAATTGAGAAACCTATCCAACCAAAAACATAGAGATCCAGAAAACCTGAGTCTACACCTTCACTATGGTGAATCACTAAAACAATACAGAAATATACTAGGGAATAAGAAGGAACAACATATCAGAAATCAGCTCAATGTAATTGAAGAATCCATAGAATCTAACCACTTCTGGAAAAATTGGAAAACACTAAACAAACAACAACAGGAAGAGTTATCTATCCAAAATGGATATGTATGGATAAACTACTTCTCCAATCTTTTATCCCTATAACAAAAGAACAAACAGCAAAAAACATACTGCATGATCAAATACACATTTTAGAATCAACTATTAAGTTGCCAGGACCACAAATACAAATTCCATCTAGACACTTTCGCCATAGTGCACACACAAAAAACTATAAATACCTCGTCCTAAACATCTGCATCACAGGTAACTTCAACAATGCTGTGAACGATCCGAGAGACAAGGCAAGAAGGGCCTCTACGCCATCAAAAGGAACATAAAATTTGACATACCAATTAGGATCTGGCTAAAAATACTTGAATCAGTTATAGAACCCGTTTCCCTTTATGGTTGGGACAAACACCAAATTGAGACTCTGTGTGCAACATAAAACACCAAATAATACATGCAGACCAGAATTAGGCCGATACCCACTAATTATCAAAATCCAGAAATGAGCCGTTCAATTCTACAACCATCTAAAAGGAAGAGATTCCCAAATCTTCCATAACAAAGCCATCACCTACAGAGAGATTAACCTGGAGAAGAGTCCCTAAGCAAGCTGGTCCTGGGGCTCTGTTCACAAACACAAACAGACCCCCACAGAGCCCCAGGACAGCAACACAATTAGACCCAACCAAATAATGAGAAAACAAAAAAAGTTAATTACTTGACATATTGGAAATAATTAACAAAAAAACTGAGCAACTACAATGCTATTTGGCCCTGAACAGAGGACACAGTGGCAGAATACCTGACCACTGTGACTGATCACATTTAAGGAAAGCTTTGACTATGTACAGACTCAGTGAGCATAGCCTTGCTTTTGAGAGAGGCCGCCGTAGGCAGACCTTTTTTTCAATTTTTGCCCATTTTTGCCTAAAATGACATACCCAAATCTAACTGCCTGTAGCTCAGGACCTGAAGCAAGGATATGCATATTATTGATACCATTTGAAAGGAAACACTTTGAAGTTTGTGGGAAATGTGAAATTAATGTAGGAGAATATAACACATTAGATCTGGTGCAAGATAATACAATCCAAAAACATGCGTTTTCTATGTTTTTGTTTGTTCCATCATATTCGAAATGCAAGAGAAAGGCCACAATATAATATTGCAGTTTCAGATTGATCAGTGAAGCATTGCAATACTGGACTATTTTGTATTAAGTCTGCCCAAATGTGCTGAATTAGTCAATTGATACATTTTCAGGTACATAACAATAGAGAACATACAAAAATGATATGGTAATACAAAATATAAGTTTACACACTCCCAGGATTGTTATACATGATGGATCATTAGGTTAAACACTAACTTTCAGATGGCCGGGAGGTTGGTGTGGAGCCAGAGACAGCAGGAGTTCAAACTGTGGAACCCAGTTCCCTACATTTGAATATAAAATTGGATTTTATCAAACAGAACTATGCTACATTTTATCTCTGGGACCCTTAAGATGACAAATCAGAGCAAGATTACAGGAATATAAGTACATTATTTACCTTCAGAGGTGAATGTATCATACCAGTTGCCATTTTACGTTTTTGTTGTTGTGCACTCTCCTCAAACAATAGCATGGTATTTTTAAACTGTAATAGCTACTGTAGATTGGGACGGTGCAGTTAGATTAACAAGAATGTAAGCTTTCTGCCCATATAAGCCATATCTCTGTCCCGGAAAGTGTGCTGTTACTTACAACAGTCATGCTAATCACATTAGCGCATGCTAGCTCAACTGTCCCATATATGGGACACCGATCCCGTAGAGGTTAACAACAAAACAGAGCAAACTAGAATGCTATTTGGCCTTAAACAGTGAGTACACAGTGGCAGAATACCTGACCACTGTTGCTGACCCAAAATTAAGGAAAGCTTTGACTATGTACAGACTCAGTGAGCATAGCCTTGCTATTGGGAGAGGCCGCAATAGGCAGACCTGGCTCTCAAGAGAAGACAGGCTATCGCCCACTGCCCACAAAATGAGGGGTGAAACTGAGCCCACTTCCTATCCTCCTGCCAAATGTATGACCATATAAGAGACACATATTTCCCTCAGATTACACAGACCCACAAATAATTCCAAAACAAATCACATTTTGATAAACTCCCATATCTTTTGGGTGAAATACCAATTCTTTATTATCTATTTCACCTGCTTTGGCAATGTAAACCATATGTTTCCCATGCCAATAAAGCCCTTTAAATTGAAATTGAAAATGGACTTGAGAGAGAGATTTCATCATTACAATACATTTTTATATAAGAAACTATTTCAGGTTAAGATTATGTGATAGTATGCAACTCTAAAAGTAGTCAATGGTCCTCTCTTTCAATGACACGACCATGGCCCCATTTAATTTGTTCTAAGACTGTCTGGAAAGAGAGATACAGAGTGGATTCAGAGGATTGATCAGAATCTTTCATTCTGAAGTGAATGGGGATGGGGAATGACATCAGAATATATATTGACATATAGATTGCACTGTAGCAAACACATCAGGGAGCACAAAACAATTGAACTCTCAGCAGACACAATCTTAGACTGTTATTTACAGTTTTAAATCAATGAAGAATACAATCACCTCCTTTCACACTCATTGTGGTGCCGGGAGGTTTGAATCAGTCACCAAACTCAATCAATAACTAATGATTGTCTCATCAAACTCTCTTGATTCGGCTGACTAATGATGCAATCCAATTATATGTATTGTCAGAGGCTGACCAGTAGCGGTGTGTTGGTAAAATCACCTGGGAAGCAAATCCAGAATTGCATTGTTTTCTCTATAATTAGTTAATATGCCTTGCCGCTGTGATATATAGGCCTAATGCCGAGACAATAAGAAGACACGGTTGCAGAATAAATTCAACCACACCTTTGTTTCATTACAAAACCGGAGAGCAAATAATTAGTCCAATCAACGTAAGCTAAATATGATGTGGCTGTCCATGGTACTGATGTCTGTCTGTCTGTGTGTGTGTGTGTGTGTGTGTGTGTGTGTGTGTGTGTGTGTGTGTGTGTGTGTGTGTGTGTGTGTGTGTGTGTGTGTGTGTGTGTGTGTGTGTGTGTGTGTGTGTGTGTGTGTGTGCGTGCAAATAGAAAAAACATGTTGACTCACCCTACTTGTAGAGTAACGTCAATGCCATCCTCATCTTTCATGTTGCCTAAACGGTCTATGACTCTGCTTTTAGTTTTTGTTATCCTAGGCTACCTGGCAAAAATACTTGCTCGCTAGCCTAACTCCCTTTCATGGCCAATGATACGCCAGGCCAGCTAGTTAACATTAGACTACCACATCTAGCTACATGTTTAACTTCCATCCTCTCAGACCAGGGACACAATGTATGAATTTATGTTTGGATCAGAATCGCAGTTATAATTATTGGCCAGAACAGAGAATTAAGTAAAACCCAAAATCCAAATCCCTATCGCCATCCATGGCTAATTTAGGAAAGGGCCGATTTTAGCTAGCTAGCTAGCCACTGTAGGACAACAACACAATGAGATGCAACAATTCAAAAAAAAATCTGTAAATAATGATGTTTGGATTGTGATGTGATTGGTCTGAAGCCAACTCCAAACTGGCTTCCCTTGACACGTTTTTTTTTTGTGCCCCAGGACCATTCACAGTTGAGGTCACTCAGTTTAGCTCAATGCTGATTGGCTATTATTATTTTATTTTTTTAATCCAAGGGAGGCCAAATGCTCGCTGGCTTCTCTTGCATCCAATGCTACGGGCGGCAGCAGCAATGAAATACTGTGTATGACAAGACAGCATCAGTCAGCTTACACATACCGAGGCTTTAACCGGTCAGATGAAAGTCAGCCTTTTGCGAATGTAAGGACATTTATACAGAGAGATGAAAGACACATTATTTTGTATGTATTTTTCTTTTTTCTTGGTAAATTTTTTGGGGAAGCCTGGCTTCCCTTGGCATCCATGAATACACGCCACTGAGCCTGAGACATTAATTGAGTCAAAACCAAACGTCAATATTTGCACTCATAGCTGAGAAGCATCCTGTAAACACCTCAGATTGCTACTGGAGACTGAAGCACTAGGTAGAACAGAGCATCTTCAATAAAAGTAAACATTGTAGTCTGAGATTATATACAATCTATCTGGTACCAGAAGTTCGAGAAGAGGGCCCAACTTTTTCATGAGCCGGAATGCCAAGGTTAAACTCTACACTGGCATTTATCTGATTCAAGGTTAAACTCTACACTGGTATTTACAGTGGGAAAAAAGTATTTAGTCTGCCACAATTGTGCAAGTTCTCCCACTTAAAAAGATGAGAGAGGCCTGTAATTTTCATCATAGGTACACGAACAAGCAGACAAAATGAGTGTGAACTAAACAAGCAAGATTTCTGGCTCTCACAGACCCTGTAACTTCTTCTTTAAGAGGCTCCTCTGTCCTCCACTCGTTACCTGTATTAATGGCACCTGTTTGAACTTGTTATCAGTATAAAAGAAACCTGTCCACAACCTCAAACAGTCACACTCAAACTCCACTATGGCCAAGACCAAAGAGCTGTCAAAGGATAGCAGAAACAAAATTGTAGACCTGCAGGCTGGGAAGACTGAATCTGCAATAGGTAAGCAGCTTGGTTTGAAGAAATCAACTGTGGGAGCAATTATTAGGAAATGGAAGACATACAAGACCACTGATAATCTCCCTCGATCTGGGGGCTCCACGCAAGATCTCACCCTGTGGGGTCAAAATGATCACAAGAATGGTGAGCAAAAATCCCAGAACCACACGGGGGGGACCTAGTGAATGACCTGCAGAGAGCTGGGACCAAAGTAACAAAGCCTACCATCAGTTACACACTACGCGCCAGGGACTCAAATCCTGCAGTGCCAGACGTGTCCCCTGCTTAAGCCAGTACATGTCCAGGCCCGTCTGAAGTTTGCTAGAGTGCATTTGGATGATCCAGAAGAGGATTGGGAGAATGTCATATGGTCAGATGAAACCAAAATATAACTTTTTGGTAAAAACTCAACTCGTCGTGTTTGGAGGACAAAGAATGCTGAGTTGCATCCAAAGAACACCATACCTACTGTGAAGCATGGGGGTGGAAACATCATGCTTTGGGGCTGTTTTTCTGCAAAGGGACCAGGACGACTGATCCGTGTAAAGGAAAGAATGAATGGGGCCATGTATCGTGAGATTTTGAGTGAAAACCTCCTTCCATCAGCAAGGGCATTGAAGATGAAACGTGGCTGGGTCTTTCAGCATGACAATGATCCCAAACACACTGCCCGGCAACAAAGGAGTGGCTTCGTAAGAAGCATTTCCAAGGTCCTGGAGTGGCCTAGCCAGTCTCAGATCTCAACCCCATAGAAAATCTTTGGCGGGAGTTGAAAGTCCGTGTTGCCCAGCGACAGCCCCAAAACATCACTGCTCTAGAGAGGAGATCTGCATGGAGGAATGGGCCAAAATACCAGCAACAGTGTGTGAAAACCTTGTGAAGACTTACAGAAAACGTTTGACCTGTGTCATTGCCAACAAAGGGTATATAACAAAGTATTGAGAAACTTTTGTTATTGACCAAATACTTATTTTCCACCATCATTTGCTAATAAATTCATAAAAAAATCCTACAATGTGATTTTCTGGATTTTTTTCCTCATTTTGTCTGTCATAGTTGACGTGTACCTATGATGAAAATTACAGGCCTCTCTCATCTTTTTAAGTGGGAGAACTTGCACAATTGGTGGCTGACTAAATACTTTTTTTCCCCAATGTATATTTATCTGATTCCTCTTCTCTTCTCTTCTCTTCTCTTCTCTTCTCTTCTCTTCTCTTCTCTTCTCTTCTCTTCTCTTCTCTTCTCTTCTCTTCTCTTCTCTTCTCTTCTCTTCTCTTCTCTTCTCTTCTCTTCTCTTCTCTTCTCTTCTCTTCTCTTCTCTTCTCTTCTCTCTCTTCTCTTCTCTTCTCTTCTCTTCTCTTCTCTTCTCCTGTCTCTATTGTAAAGCAGCTCTGTCAGGCCCAAGGCACAAAATCAATCTCTACCTTTATATTTGTATGGTGTTGAACCACCCTCACTTCCGATCAATACACATTGAGACGGGATGACAAATCAAACAGGTGTGTTTTCTCAACGCCCGATTGTTATGTTCTCAGACAGGTCTCCCTTCTCTGGAACTAATTGAAAGCCTGGTGTGTGTGCGTGTGTGTGTAATTGTGTGTGGGTGGCGGTAGCCCAGCGACTTGAGCGTTGGGCCAGTAACTGAAAGGTTGCTAGTTTGAATCCATGAGCAGACAAGGTGAAAAATCGGTCGCTCTGCCCTTGAGCAAGGCACTTAACACTAAATCCGCCATGGTCACTTTCAAAAATGGCTGATCTCTGGCCGTGAGCCCACTTTCAGAGGGGAGTTGGGATATTCAAAAAACAAATTTCCACCTCACACTTGTGCAGGTTACCCACTTGTACATGCAGTGAAACTGAACAAATGTAAGCACTTCTGTGTGTGAACATGGAGCTTAGACGGTGAAGGATAAGATATTTGCCTTACAGGGGCATGGACCGCCGGGTAGGTGATGTTAATTAGACTCCTGTTGGACAAGGTTGTGGTGTGTTTCAACAACTGCAGCAGTTTGTACAGTGAAAGAAGGTGACGTATGCATGAACAGAGCACGCTTTTGAATGTTGACAAGGGTTTCTATTGAATAAAGAATAGCTGGTAATAGACCCTGTTACCTTTTCAAACAATACACTCTGACCTTCAAAATACACCATTCAGTGCAGCACTGTAGACCTACCTCAATTTATCCTGGAAACCTGCAGTGGACAAAGAAATAAAGTGGGCCTGTTAGTGAGACATCTCACAGTGCTGTCAGAGGAAATGTAGACTGCCTGATATTTTCTGGTTCAAAGCAGTGGCATGCTTAGCTAAGGGGAGGATGAGATAGCTGTCTGCCAGGAAACAGAGACACGGATAAGTGTAACCCTTTAGCACTGTCCTGTTCTGGTCCTTTAGTCTGGAGGGATGGATGGACACCCACTGTGCCACACCTGATTCAGCTCTGCCTGTTGCCAAGTGTGAAATCTAACTCATCAACACTGAGACGATCAGGTGGATGTATGCAATTAGCTTATGCAGTACCAGCTGAACCTGACCACCTGTAGGTTTCACCCAGGTTATATACTACTTAAGGTCTATGGATAGGGATAGGGGTGAGGGATAGCTAGGTTTGATGTTGTACTGGTATTTGACCTTTAAATTCCTCTGTGATGCCTACAATTCCAAGTGGTTAAGACTGTGGTTTCACATGCTTCTCAGCAGTATTTTGATTTGATTTGAATGAATGAATTTCCTTTTGTGATTATTTGGAAGAAACTAAAGGAGGGGCCCTTCAGATTGTGGAACAGATGTAAAGCATAAGAGTAATAATTGGTCCCCGCAGGTTTCCTGGTACCTCTACATCAGCCAAACAGGACAAAAACCCACTGGACCCAATGGACAAAAACTGGTTGAATCGACGTTGTATCCACATAATATCAACAAAGATATTAAATGTGATGATGTTGAATGAATGTGGAATACTGATTGGATTTGCAAAAAGTCATCAACTTAAGGGAATTTCATAGTTTTTGTTGTTGTTGTTGTTATTGTTGTTGATGTTGTTGCTTTCTTTAACCTAAATCCAATAACATGTTGACCTCTGTGCCCAGTGGGCAGGCATCCATATCTCTATTCTCCATTTGATGTCTTCATCAGCCTCTGCCAAAGGACGTTCTATCTTGATTCTCCATCAACAGTAGCTACAGGACATTCTCAGGGATTTCAATATCCAGAGGATATTTGATCTTAGCCAAGGGACACAACAGGTGTCCATAACAGAATATTCCTGCACTCGAATTCAATCATGTCCGGATTAAATCAAGCACATTTTACCAGATAGCTCACACCCGAAGCTAGGTGCCATGGAGCCAGAGAATATTGAGAAAAAGTCTGCATTCAAACACTGACGCACGCATGCACACACTTGGGTTTTGGGCCATTTTTTATTCTAACGGGACGTACCTCAACAATCCCTGTCTGTAACCATTGGAGAGGCTGAATGAGAGGCTATAACCATTGGAGAGGCAGTAACCATTGTAGAGTCTGTAACCATTGGAGAGGCTGTACGAAAGACTTATTCATTTAAACCAGCCACTGATTAGCCAAAAACATTTTTTTGTTACTGCCTCATTTTAAATTCCATTAATAAGTAAATAAATAAAAGAGTTGTAAAGCTCAATCCATTTCCCCTCACCTCATGCTGATTTATTCCTATTTGTGGTAAGACTGTAGAAAGCATAATTAAGGTTTTAAATTAATACCATGCAGGGTCCTACTATTACAGTGATATATCCACAGGTCTGGGGCTTGACTTCCTTGTTACTTAGTTACTATTCTAAGGTATTAGCGTAAAGACACCACAGTGGTGGATAGGTGTGTGGGCAGTTTGTAGAAGGTATTCGCATAACTCCTATTCCAGGTATGATACAACAGCGTACGTACACAGCATACAGTACAAAAGCAAATTATCCAATGTTAAACAAGAGAAATTAACACTGAGAGAGTTGAGTCTATGGACCCATATAGACAACAGAACAGTGTTAAATTAACCACAGCTTAGTGTAAAGCCTTATTAAAATATTTCCCAGTGTGCCTTGCCTTTTGAGTGAATTGTGAACGATTAACACCCATGACTGTATTTGTTAGTGACAGAGACATAGTTGTTGCATTCATACATTTTCGGTCCTATGGACTTCACCAAGTGAGATCATAACCAAATATGTTATCATTAAAAATATATACAGTACCAGTCAAAAGTTTGGACACACCTACTCATTCAAGGTTTTATTTTTACTATTTTCTACATTGTAGAATAATAGTGAAGACATCAAAACTATGAAATAACACATATGGAATCATGTAGTAACCAAAAAGTGTTAAAAAATCAAAATATATTTTAAATTTGAGATTCTTCAAATAGACACCCTTTGCCTTAATTACAGCTTTGTACACTCTTGGCATTCTCTCAACCAGCTTCACCTGGAATGCTTTTTCAAGTTCCCACAATGTTGAGCACTAGTTGGCTGCTTTTCCATCACTCTGCAGTTCGACTCATCCCAAACCATCTCAATTGGGTTGAGGTCGGGGGAATGTGGAGGCCAGGTCATCTGATGCAGCTCTCCATCACTCTCCTTCTTGGTCAAATAGCCCATACACAGCCTGGATGTGTGTTGGGTCATTGTTCTGTTGAAAAACAAATGATAGTCCCTCTAAGCCCACACCAGATGGGATGGCGTATCGCTGCAGAATGCTGTGGTAGCCATGCTGGTTAAGTGTGCCTTGAATTCTAAATAAATCGCAGACAGTGTCACCAGCAAAGCACCCCCACATCAGCAACACCTCCTCCTCCACGCTACGGTGGGAAATACACATGTGGAGATCATCCATTCACCCACACCGTGTCTCACAAAGCCATGGCGGTTGGAACCAGAAATCTCCAGTTTGGACTCCAGACCAAAGGACTAATTTCCACCGGTCTAATGTCCATTGCTCATGTTTCTTGGCCCAAGCAAGTCTCTTATTATTATTGGTGTCCTTTAGTAGTGGTTTCTTTGCAGCAATTCGACCATGAAGGCCTGATTCACACAGTCTCCTCTGAACAGTTGATGTTGAGATGTGTCTGTTACTTGAACTCGTTGGGCTGCAATTTCTGAGGCTGGTAACTCTAATGAACTTATCCTGTGCAGCAGAGGTAACTCTGGGTCTTCCATTCCTGTGGCGGTCCTCATGAGAGACAGTTTGATGTCCTAACTATTATTCTACAATGTAAAAATAGCAAAAATAAAGAAAACCCTTGAATGAGTAGGTGTGTCCAAACTGTACTGTATATATTTAACACATTACCAATCATATTTCATATGCCTTATTCGAGGACTTGACTGTACCCTACTGTCACGACGCCTTGGAAAGGAGTAGACCAAAGTGCAGCGTGTTGCACGAACATGATGCTTTATTTAATTAAAGCTAAACACGGAAACAACAAAACAAATAACGATTCGTAAAAGTCCACAGTGACAACTGACTGACTAGGAACAAAAACCCACAAACACAAGGTGAAAACAGACAGTTTAAATATGGCTCCCAATCAGAGACAACGAGCCAACAGCTGACACTCGTTACCTCTGATTGGGAGTCACTCAAACAAAGAAATACAAACCTAGAACAACCCAACAAGAAACAGAACACAAAGAAACGAACACACCCTGGCTCAACATACAGAGTCCCAGAGCCAGAGCGTGACAGTACCCCCTAAAGGCGCGGACATGCGACTTTCGCGCCTAATAAGGGCTAAACAAGGGAGGGCTGGGCGGGGCATACCTCCTCGGCGGCGGTTCTGGCCCCGGCCTTGCCCACCACCCTCCAAACAACCCCCATAGCGCCCTGGTCCGGTCTGACCCCGCTGGCTGGATCTGGACTGGACAATGACGGAGCGGATTGCTTACGCTCCGTTGTGGAGCAGCTGACCGGTCTTACAGGCTGGACGCACGCACCCGGCTTAGTGCGCAGTAGGCAGGAACGGGCTGAACCAGGCTGACGACTCGCACCCCTGGCTTGGTGCGAGTGGCAGGAACGGGCTGGACCAGGCTGACGACGCACACCGTAGGCTTGGTGCGTGGAGCAGGGACAGAGCCGGGCTGGACTGGCGACGCACACCATAGGCCTGGTGCGTGGAGCAGGGACAGGCCGGGCTGGCTGGCCGACGCACACCGTGGGCTTGCGTGGAGCAGGGACCGCCGGGCTGGGCTGGCGACGCACCCCTAGGGTTTGGCGCGTGGAGCAGGAACAGGCCGGGCAGGGCTGTCGACGACACCGTAGACTTGGGCGTGGAGCAGGAACAGGCCGGGCAGGGCTGTCGACGCACACCGTAGGTTTGGTGGCGTGGAGCAGGAACAGGCCGGGCAGGGCTGTCGACGTCGACACCGTAGGTTTGGTGCGTGGAGCAGGAACAGGCCGGGCAGGGCTGTCGACGCACACCGTAGGTTTGGTGCGTGGAGCAGGAACAGGCCGGGCAGGGCTGCCGACGCACACCGTAGACTTGGTGCGTGGAGCAGGAACAGGCCGGGCAGGGCTGCTCGACGCACACCGTAGACTGGCGTGGAGCAGGAACAGGCCGGGCAGGGGCTGTCGACGACACCGAGGTTTGCGTGCGCGGAGCAGGAACAGGCCGGGCAGGGCTGTCGACGCACACCGTAGGTTTGGTGCGTGGAGCAGGAACAGGCCGGGCTGGGCTGGCGCCGCACCCCGTAGGTTTGGTGCGTGACAGGGACAGGCCGAACTGGGCCATGGAGACGGATAGGAGACCTGGAGTGAAGAGCTGCCACAACCCGGCCTGGCTATGAATGCCTACTTTCACACCCTCTGTGTGAGGCATCAGCACAGGACGTACAGGGCTGTGTACCCGTACTGGCATAACAGCAGGGATACTGGTGCAGGATATCCGGGACCGAGGAGAGACACTGGAGACCCCGAGCGCTGAGCGGCATACTCGCCTCTGGCTGCATGCCCACCTTCGCATAACACGTGCGGGGTGCTCGCACAGGACGTACCGGACTATGCCGGACCACTGTGGCACAGTGCGCAGCTCCGCATACCGCGGAACCTGCCCAGTCTCATGCTGCCATGCCTGAGTCACGGGGAGTTGGCTCTGCTCTTCATCCAGGCTCCGCCAACCTGCCTTCTGGCTCCCAAAACCCGGTGGCCTTCTCTCCTCTTCTCCTATTTCGCCCTGTGGCAGCCTCCCTGCTGCCCAGTCGCCCATGCCGCTGTGCCCCTAAAAAATTATTGGGGGTGCCTCTCGGTCCGTCCGACGATGGCACTGCTGACGCCCTGCTCTCCTGCCTGGGTCTCCCCCTTCATAGCCCTCCGGTACCGGACGGCCTCCTCCTCGGTAATCTGCCCCCAACCGAGGAGGACATCCACCAGAGTCACCTCCTGCGTGTGTTCCTGGACACGCTGCTTGGTCGTTGAATGGTGGGTTTTTCTGTCACGTGTCTTGGAAAGGAGTAGACCAAAGCGCAGCGTGTTGCACCCAACATGATGCTTTATTTAATTAAAGCGAAACACGAAACAACAAAACAAATAACGATTTGTAAAGTCCACAGTGACAATGACTGACTAGGAACAAAAACCCACAAACACAAGGTGAAAACAGACAGTTTAAATATGGCTCCCAATCAGAGACAACGAGCCAACAGCTGACACTCAGCACTCTGATTGGGAGTCACTCAAACAAAGAAATACAAACCTAGAACAACCCAACCAAGAAACAGAACACAAAGAAACGAACACACCCTGGCTCAACATACAGAGTCCCGGAGCCAGAGCGTGACACCTACAGGGGCCTGAAACTCATACACATCACTTTGAACCAAAACCACACCTATAATTATAATATTTCCCAGAATGCTCTATTGCAGGTTGGGTTTAAGAATTGTTTGTTTTAATATGTACATTTGTACATTCAGTGTTGATTTAACTCTGTGTTATTTTATTTTTTAAACACTGGATAATTTGCCTGTGTAGCTGCATTTGCCTTGACTATTAAGTAGACCTGCATCATTGCTGTTATTTCTATATCTATGTTAAAACATGTTCCATGTACACTAGATGACAGACGCACAGTCTCCTGGGCCTTCGGAAAGTATTTCAGACCCCTTGACTTCTTCCACATTTTGTTAGGTTATAGCCTTATTCTGAAATTGATTACATCGTATTTTTCCCCTCATCAATCTCACACAATACGCCATAATGATAAAGCAATAACAGGTTTTTAGAAATGTTTGATAATTTATAAATAAATACAAAATTGGAATATCACATTTACATAAGTATTCAGACCCTTTACTCAGTACTTTGTTGAAGCACCTTTGGAAGGATTACAGCATTGAGTGTTCTTGGGTATGACACCACAAGCTTGGCACACCTGTATTTGGGGAGTTTCTTTCCATTCTTCTATACAGATCCTCTGAAGCTCTCTCAGGTTGGATGTGGAGCGTTGCTGCACAGCTATTTTCAGGTCTCTCCAGAGATGTTCGATGAGTTCAAGACCTTCAATGCTTCAGACATTTTTGGTACCCTTCCTCAGATCTGTGCCTTGACACAATCCTGTCTCGGAGCTACGGACAATTCCTTTGACCTCATGGTTGGTTTTTGCTCTGACATGCACTGTCAACTCTGGGATCTTATATAGACAGGTGTGTACCTTTCCAAATCATGTCCAATCATTTGAATTTACACAGGTGGACTCCAATCAAGTTGTAGAAACATCTCAAGGATGATCAATGGAAACAGGATGCACCTGAGCTCAATTCTCAGTCTCATAGCAAAGGGTCTGAATAGAAATAAGGTATTTTTGTTTTCTATATTTAATACACGTGCAAAAATTTCTACAAACCTGTTTGCACTTTGTCATTATGGGGTATTGTGCGTAGATTGCTGAGTATCTTTTTTTATTTAATCAATTTTAGAATGAAGCTGTAATGTAACAAAATGTGGAAAAAGTCAAGGGGTCTGAATACTTTCTGAAGGCACTGTACAATATACAGTAACTGCATTTTAAACTTTTCCCAGTAATTTACAGCTTAATATGGAGTTTCAGCTTAATGCTGTAATTTTAGTTTACAGCAGAGATTCTGCAATATATTTTACAGTACTATTTTCCTTACTGTAAAACATAGAGCAGACCAAAATGTCTTGTGTCATCTTGAGCTAGCTAACTAGCTAGCTTAGCAAAAGTTTGCCAGCTAGCTAGCTAGTGAGCTAGGTTACCTAACAAATCATGCAGTAATTCAACATTGGCTAGCAATAAAGATACTTATAAACAAGTCAAGGTACCTACCCAGCAGCTGCTGAAAATAGTATTCCACTTCACAGCAGCTTCAAGAAGATATTTACTAAAATAATCTGAGCTTCAAGTGTCTCACCCAATAGCATGAGGTTGGCACCTGAAACGGATCATTTGAATCTACAGTAGGCAGAAGCTATTACTGTAATGAAATACAGCATGTTAGAGTAATTTTTACAGGGGCTTCCAATTACAGTTAATAACAGTATTTTTCATAATTTTACCCATAATGCAGTGCAATCTACAGCATGAATGCTGTAAAACAGATGCATTCTACAGTAGTTTACTGTTGAAATTACAGAACAGTCTTACAGTGTGTAATTCCTTTAGGGAACATTTGCGAACATTTCACAATGTGTTCTTAAATCGTTGGTTTTTCCCTGTACTGACATAACTCATCAGAAAAATAAGCCTTACACTACAGCAAACAACAATGAACATAAAACTAAATAGATACAAAATATAACATCTCAATCCTGCCAAAGATTTATAAGGTCGTGCATCTTATTTTGCTGGGTGGCATTTTTTTCCACAAATCAGTCACTTCAAATTCCCATCAAAACCACTGCCCCTAAAACGTAGTGGCAAAAAAACATGCTGACATGCTGCCGTCAAGTTTAACAAATTGATTTGTATACAACAAGCACACAGCCACATGGTTGAATAATACATATTGGACCACACGCAAACATCTTTGCCGTACTGAAAGCAATTTTACACTTCACGGTCCAATCTTGTAGTCACTGGAGTGCGTCGGAAGCATGTAGTAACATCAACTGAAAATGGAGGATTGTATAAAGGCTTGGATGCAGTCAAGGCTATTTGATGGGGGACCTGCATCTACTGGAGGGGGAGAGGGAGGGGGAGAGAGAGGCTGTAGAGGCCGATGTTATTGTTTAGGATTGTGGGTGACATTTTTTGTATGAAATATAGCCGAGTACATGTTGATAGATCCGTAAAGGCTGTTTTACCATCACAGCCTCTAGGTTTCATTGCAAAACAGAGCCATCTCTCACGCAGACAATGTTCATTCATTCTCTCTCTCTCTCTCTCTCTCTCTCTTCTCTCTCTCTCTCTCTTGCTCTCTCTTCATCCCAAAACTGTTCAGAAGTTGTTTTGCTTCTCTTTTGATCTGAGAAGAAGCGTCATACCCAAATCTACTGCCTGCCCCGAAGCAGTCATTTTACCAGAGAGAGAGGGAGACAGAGATCCTCTGTAAGATAGAGCAAAGGTCTTGCTAAAAGAGTGACTCATCAGCCTCTGTCTGGCACAAATACACTTCACAAACTTCTACACTTCTCTTATCATAATGACCAAGACACACTCTTTCTACTGCAGGTGGTAGCAGAGGAACCAATATGGTGTTCTATCCATTTACTCACCGCCTGTGTAGTGAATGAAATAAAGGGTTATGAACAGAAATACTCCCACACACAGCATGCTGCTCTCAAAAGTCCATTACAAGTAGCCTACACCTCTATGGTCCAAACTTTGTCTTTCTTGATGAGGTACTATAGATGACGTAGAGAGGAAATTCAGCAAGTCCTGGAGGACAATGAAAGTAAAAAAAAAAGGGGGAGGGGCTTGTTGTAGAGCAAGGTAGTAGCAGTTCTCGCTTTTGCTTTGATAGCTAGATGATGAAATCATATTTTCTGCCACTGAAATTCTGTACACAATGTGATATTTTCTAACAGGTATGTCTATATAACATTTCCCCTATACATGTACATGGTTTTGCATATCTATTGATTCTCTCCATCCAAATGGCTTTCCCTATAGGAAATGCATTGTGGCATAGCATTTTCCCCTAGGATGCCTTTTCTCACCCATCTAACACAACACTCCATAATGACAAAGTGAACGTGGTTTTTTCTGCATTTTTGCAAATGTATTGAACATGAAATACAGACATATATCTCACACCCCTGAGTCAATACATGTTAGAATCACCATTGGCAGTGATTACAGCTGGGAGTATTTCTGGGTAAGTCTCTAAGAGCTTTGTACACCTGGATTGTACAATATTTACATACTTGGATTGAACAATATTTGCACATTATTCTTTAAAAATTATTCAAGCTCTGTCAAGTTGGTTGCTGATCATTGCCAGACAGCTATTTTCAAGTCTTACCATAGATTTTTAAGCCGATTCAAAGTCGTCTTGGTAAGCATCTCCAGTGTATATTTGGCCTTGTGTTTTAGGTTATTGTCCTGCTGACAGGTGAATTCATCTCCCAGTGTCTGGTGGAAAGCAGACTGAACCAGGTTTTCCTCTAGGATTTTGCCTGTGCTTAGCACTATTACGTTTAAAAAAAAATCATAAACAACTCCCTAGTCCTTACTGATGACAAGCAAACCCATAACATAATGCAGCCACCAACATGCTTGGAAATATGAAGTGGTACTCAGTGATGTGTTGTGTTGGATCTTCGCCAAATTTTCTCCAAATGCTTTGTATTCAGGATATAAAGTTAATTTCTTAGGCATTTTTTTTTCTTGTACAGTTTTACTTTAGTACTTTATTGCAAACAGGATGTATGTTTTTGGAATATTTTCTATTCTGTACAGGCTTCCTTCTTTTCACTCTGTCATTTAGGTTAGTATTGTGGGAGTAAATACAATGTTGTTGATCCATCCTCAGCTTTCTCCTATCACAGCCATTCAACTCTGTAACTGTTTTAAAGTTACCATTGGCTGCATGGTGAAATCCTAAGCGGTTGTCCTTCCCCTCCAGCAACTGAGTTAGGAAGGACGCCTGTATCTTTGTAGTGACTGGGTGTATTGATACACCATCCAAAGTGTAAATAATAAATTCACCATGCTCAAAGGGAAATTCAATCTCTGCTTTTACCCATCTACCAATATGTGCCCCTTCTTTGCGAGGCATTCGAAAACCTCCCTGGTTTTTGTGGTTGAATCCGTTTGAAATTCACTCCTCGACTGGTGCCTTACAGATAATTGTACACTATATATACAAAAGTATGTAGACACCCCTTCAAATTAGTGGATTTGGCTATTTCAGCCATTTGCTGACAGGTGTATAAAATCAAGCACACAGCCATGCAATCTCCATAGACAAACAATGGCAGAAGAATGGACTTACTGAAGAGCTCAGTGACTTTCAACATGGCACCGTCATAGGATGCCACCTTTCCAACAAGTCAGTTCATCAAATCTATTCCTGCTAGAGCTTTCCCCGGTCAACTGTAAGTGCTGTTATTGTGAAGTGGAAACATCTAGGAGCAACAACGGCTCAGCCGTGAAGTGGTAGGCCACACAAGCTCACAGAATGGGACCGAGAGCGCTGAAAAGACGTAGCGCATAATAATCGTCTGTCCTCGGTTTTAACACTCACTACAGAGTTCCAAACTGCCTCTGGAAGCAACGCCAGCACAAGAACTGTTCATCGGGAGCTTCATTAAATGGGTTTCCATGGCGAGCTGCCATACACAAGCCTAAGATCACCATGCGCAATCCCAAGCATCGGCTGGAATGATGTAAAGCTCGCTGCCATTGGACTCTGGAGCAGTGGAACGCATTCTCTGGAGTGATGAATCACGCTTACCATCTGGCAGTCCGACAGATTAACTCTGGGTTTGGAGGATTCCAGGAGAACGCTACCTGGTCCAAAACATAGTGTCAACTGTAAAGTTTGGTGAGGAGGAATAATGGAATGGGGCAGTTTTTATGGTTCGGGCTAGGGGCCCCTTATTTCCAGTGAAGGGAAATCTTAACACCACAGCATACAATGACATTCTAGACGATTCTGTGCTTCCAGCTTTGTGGCAACAGTTTGAAGGCCCTTTCCTGTTTCAGCATGACAATGCTCCCTGCACAAAGCGAGGTCCATACAGAACTGGTTGTTGAGATCGGTGGAAGAACTTGACTGGCTTGCACAGAGCCCTGACCTCAACCCCATCTAACACCTTTGGGATGAATTGGAACGCCAACTGCGAGCCAAGCCCTATCGCCCAACGTCAATGCCTAACCTCACTAATGCTCTGTGGCTGAATGGAAGCAAGTCCCCCAGCAATGTTCCAACATCTAGTGGAAAGCCTTCCCAGAAGAGTGGAGGCTGTTATAGCAGCAAGTGGGGACAATCTCCATATTAATGCCAATGATTTTTGGAATGAGATGTTCGACGAGCAGGTGTCCACATGCTTTTGGTCATGTAGTATATGTGAGGGGTACAGAGATGAGATAGTCATAAAAAAAATAATGTTAAACACTGTTAAGCACATTTTTTTACTTATTTATTAGGCCACAACAAAGGGGTTGAATACTTATTGAATCAAGACATTTCAGTTTTTCTAAAAACGTAATTCCACTTTGACATTATGGGGCATTTTGTGTAGACCAGTGACACAAAATCTTAATTGAATCCATTTTAATTTAAGGCTGGAATACAACAAATGTGGAAAATATCAAGTGGTGTGAATACTTTCTGAAGGCACTGTAACATTCCATTGGATATAACTACAGTTCAGATGTCGAAACCTGTACAGATGTCGGATGTCACAGACAGCATTAGAAGGAATCCAGGGATTTCAAATGACTTCCTGTGAGCTTTTCTTTTAAGCTGACAGCCAAGTATGCCACTGAGCCAGCCAGCTCACTGTCTTCCTCTACCATCATTTCCTACTCACTCACAAAACCTGACAACACCGTATTAAACGCCATGAAATATAAATACGACCTTTATACAATGAAAGCTCAGGGGAAAATTGCTTTCATCGAGTCATGCTTTTACTTAAAGTAGCCGTTCTTATGTCATTATCAAATCATTTCTGGGTAATAATTAAGTACCTTACTAAACACATTTTTCATTAATTATGATGGCGTTGGAAACGCTTTATGCGCAAATGTTGATATAATAACCATAAAATGTGGGAGTCATGCGATTATATGGTGTGTGGTATCCCCACTAAGACTCGGAAACCATGCAGTTTATTGGGCTACAGACAAAATAAGTTACAATGAACTACAGGGTGGTGAAAGTGCACGGTGATGAGCTTGATGCTGCTTTCCAGTAAATATTGAGGGTTTTATTCTAGTGACATGATGATCGATGGTTGACTGCCATTTGACAAATACAAATATTCTCGCTCTTATCCATAATAATCTCATCATGTAGACTAGCCTACCCGCACTGTATCTGTGAGCTGCTGGCTAGAGGGCAGGTTCCAAAACCAGAGCAGGCACAATTGCTATTTAACACAACAGTTGAAAATGCGATGGAAACTCATTGAATTTTAGATTTTTATTCGGTACATGAAAACTTAAGCGAGAAAAGTATATTTAGTGACTACCTCTTCACGCATTGATTTTTATCTGCAACAAGTCCGTTTGAGGCGGAAACATATCACTGTTGGGAAAATGTACATATTTTCTATGCGGATTCTAGAATATTCATGGAAATCTGTCGCCAATTGGATGGAAACCTAGCTAATGTAATAGATTCCCATTAAAATAGGCAAACATGTATCAAAGCAATAACTTTTCTAGAACTATCTGAAAATGGTCTGATTTGGGAAGGAAAACTGAAAACTAGCTCTTATTGGCAGAGCGGTTTGGAACTTTCTTTGTTATTGGTCTATTAATCAATTTACTGTATGGGGATGTCACTATGGAAAGCTGAAACTCCCAAGCATGCAAACCTGCTGATTAGAAGGTCCTGTGTGGATTGTATTTTCAAACAGAAACTATCAGGAAATAACATTGATCACATTTCTTCACACTTTTACTGTGTTCACTTCATCTGCTGTTGTACAATATGATACAAAACACAGGGAAAAACTGAATTTTGACAGCACTTGGCCTTTAATCTACAAATACCTGGAGTCACATGAGCAAATGTAAGGGTGTGTTTAAATTAGTCCATCACACCCGTTTGTGTGATTTGGGTGAGGCAAAGGGCGACATCAGTTCATTATTGGGCTGGATTGCCGTGCTACCAACCTCTCTCTCTCTCTCTCTCTCTCCATGCTGAGTCTGCAGTCCCAGAACACTCTGACACAACCAATTTGCACAGTCAGTAGACCATTGAATAATTTTTCACCTTAATCTTTTATAAGACCACATCAGCCCCAGCGGGAGGGAGAGAAATACAATTATAATAATAAAAGGGGGTTTGACAGGGACGTAATTACAAATGACACCCATAATCAGCTTGTTAGAGCGTCACAGCCTCCCTCTCGTAAAGGAGGAGGAGGAATTAAAGGCTGCCTCATATTCAAAGCAGCTAACCAGGTATTTGACATTTCACAGCCTTAAGACCACAGCCCACAACAAGAGTAAAAAACTGGCGTGAAATGTAACAGTTCATGTGTTGCTACTTTACTGTTTCCATGCTAACAGTCTTCAGGCAATTATTCATATCAAATTGTATTTGTCACATGCTGTGAATACAACGGGTGTAGACTTTACATAACAATCGTAAAAGGAATAAAATACACAAGAATGAAGCTATATACAGGGAGTACCAGTACCAGATCAATGTGCAGGGGTATTTGAGGTAGAGGTATTTGAGGTAGATATGTACATAAAGGCAGGGTAAAGTAATTAGGTATCAGGATAGATTATAATAAGGTATTTGAGGTAGATATGTACATAAAGGCAGGGTAAACTGACTAGGCGTCAGGATAGATTGTAATAAGGTATTTGAGGTAGATATGTACAGTACCAGTCAAAAGTTTGGACACACCTACTCATTCAAGGTTTTATTTGTACTATTTTCTACATTGTAGAATAATAGTGAAGACATCAAAACTGTGAAATAACACATATGGAATCATGTAGTAACAAAAACAGTGTTAAAAAAATCTAAATATATTTTATATTTGAGATTCTTCAAATAGCCACCCTTTGCCTTGATGACAGCTTTGCACACTCTTGGCATTCTCTCAACCAGATTCACCTGGAATGCTTTTTCAACAGTCTTGAAGGAGTTCCCACATATGCTGAGCACTAGTTGGCTGCTTTTCCATCACTCTGCGGTCCGACTCATCCCAAACCATCTCAATTGGGTTGAGGTCGGGGGATTGTGGAGGCCAGGTCATCTGATGCAGCACTCCATCACTCTCATTCTTGGTCAAATAGCCATTACACAGCCTGGAGGTGTGTTGGGTCATTGTCCTGTTGAAAAACAAATGATAGTCCCACTAAGCCCACACCAGATGGGATGGCGTATCGCTGCAGAATGCTGTGGTAGCCATGCTGGTTAAGTGTGCCTTGAATTCTAAATAAATCACAGACAGTGTCACCAGCAAAGCACCCCCACACCATAACACCTGCTCCTCCATGCTTTACGGTGGGAAATACACATGCGGAGATCATCCATTCACCCACATCGCGTCTCACAAAGCCACGGCAGTTGGAACCAAAAATCTCAAATTTGGACTCCAGACCAAAGGACTAATTTCCACCAGCCATGTCCATTGCTCGTGTTTCTTGGCCCAAGCAAGTCTCTTCTTATTATTGGTGTCCTTTAGCAAAGTGACTAGGCATCAGGATAGATTATAATAAGGTATATGAGGTAGATATGTACATAAAGGCAGGGTAAAGTGACTATGCATGAATCAAATCAAATCAAATGTTATTAATAATAATATAATATGCCATTTAGCAGACGCTTTTATCCAAAGCGACTTACAGTCGTACATACACGTGTTTAGCAGATGTTATTGCGGGTGTAGCGAAATGCTTGTGCTTCTAGCTCCGACAGTGCAGTAATATCTAACAATTTCACAACGTATACCCAATACACACATATCTAGTAAGGAATGAATTTTAAGAATATATACATATATGGACAAGCAATGACAGAGCGGCATGGACTAAGATACAGTAGAATATTATAGAATAGAATGCAGTATATACATATGAGATGATGAGTGCAAGATATGTAAACATTATTAAAGTGACTAGTGTTCCATTTCTTAAAGTGGCCAGTGATTTCAATAGGCAGCAGCAGCCTCTAATGTGCTAGTGATGGCTATTTAACAGTCTGATGGCCTTGAGATAGAAGATGTTTTTCATTCTCTCTGTCCCAGCTTTGATGCACCTGTACTGACCTCACCTTCTGGATGATAGCGGGTGAACAACAGTGGCTCGGGTGGTTGATGTCCTTGATGATCTTTTTTGGCCTTCCTGTGACATCGGGTGCTGTAGGTGTCTTGAAGGCGGGTAGTTTTTCCCGGTAATCCGTTCTGCAGACCGCACCACCCTCTGGAGATCCCTGCGGTTGCGGGAGGTGCAGTTGCCGTACCAGGCGGAGATACAGCCCGACAGGATGCTCTCAATTGTGCATCTGTACAAGTTTGTGAGGGTTTTAGATGCTAAGCCACATTTCTTCACCCTCCTGAGGTTGAAGAGGCTCTGTTGCGCCTTCTTCACCACACTGTCTGCGTGGGTGGACCTGAGGATGATTGAGGATAGATTATAACCAGAGTAATAATAAAGAACGGAGTAGTAGCAGCATATGATGAGTGTGAAAGTGTGTATGTTTGTGTGCGTGTGTGTGTGTTGTGTCGGTGTGAGTTTGTGTGTATGTAGTGTATATGATGTGTGAGAGTGTCAGTGTAGCGTGTGTGAGTGAGTGTGTATGTATTGTATACTGTATATATGGTCTTGTAAGTGTGCATAGAGCCAGTGCAAGATAGGGTCAATGCAGATAGTCCAGGTAACCAATTCATTAACTATTTAGCATTCTTATAGCTATTTAGCAGTCTTATGGCTTCGGGGTAAAAGCTGTCTCGGAGCCTGTCGAACCTAGAGCCGATGCTCCGGTAGTGTTTGCCGGACGGTAGCAGAGTGAAAAGTATTTTTCAAAGCCTGAATAACAACACAGTCTACAGGCAACTCTACCTCCAGCGACATTACTGTCTTTGCCTACAGAGTGGCTGCTAACTAGCGTTATGTCATAGTTAATACATGTGCATTGTATAACTGTCCTCTTGTATGCTATAGCCAGCTGTCTGATATCCATGCGATACATTTTTAAAATCATTGAGAAATCTACCGCTCCATACATACAGAACGTGTTAGAATGATAACAGCACTGCCATATATCCTACCCTCCCTGGCCATGAGAACGTACCTCTGCTTCTGTTGTTTAGCAAGATAAGCACTCAGATCAGCACTCTGAGATGAATATCACCCATACAGCGAGCCAGGCCGCGAGCTAGGAGGCTAGAGACATCGTCACGCCACGCGCCGTGCTTCTACAAGCACACAACGTTTCTTAAATGAACGGTTCGGCACCACCGAGTCGTGCATACAGCTAGAGGAGAGGATTCCTATCTTCAGGCCATTAATAGCATCCATTTTCTGTGCATCTGTAGAGCTCTATTAAATCGGTCCCCACGCTGTCACGTATCTAAATGAGCTGATGCACTGCTGAACTCTTCTCCATGTGTTTTGATATTGCAGTCAAAACACAGCAGGGCAAACAGGGCCACGATAATACCAGGTCAGGCCACTGTCATAACACCAGGTCAGCCACGTCTATACACCAGGTCAGGCCACCGTCGCAACAGGCCGGTCGGTGCTGGCGACAGTGGCCTGACCCTGGCGTTATGACAGTGGCCCTGACCTAGTGCTGCGACAGTGACCTGACCTGGTGTTATGACAGTGGCCTGACCTGGTAGTTATGACAGTGGCCTGCCTGGTGTTATGACAGTGGCCTGCCCTGGTGTTAGGACAGAGGCCTGCCCTGGTGTTATGACAGTGGCCTGCCCTGGTGTTATGACAGTGGCCTGACCTGGTGTTGTGACAGTGGCCTGACCTGGTGTTATGACAGTGGCCTGACTCTGGTGTTATGACAGTGGCCTGACCTGGTGTTATGACAGTGGCCTGCCCTGGTGTTATGACAGTGGCCTGACCTGGTGTTATGACAGTGGCCTGACCTGGTGTTATGACAGTGACCTGACCTGGTGTTATGACAGTGGCCTGACCTGGTGTTATGACAGTGGCCTGCCCTGGTGTTATGACAGTGGCCTGCCCTGGTGTTATGACAGAGGCCTGCCCTGGTGTTATGACAGTGGCCTGCCCTGGTGTTATGACAGTGGCTGACCTGGTGTTATGACAGTGGCCTGACCTGGTGTTATGACAGTGGCCTGACCTGGTGTTATGACGGTGGCCTGACCTGGGTGTTATGACAGTGGCCTGCCTGGTGTTATGACAGTAGCCTGCCCTGGTGTTTATATGACAGAGGCCTGCCCTGGTGTTATGACAGTGGCCTGCCTGGTGTTATGACAGTGGCCTGCCCTGGTGTTATGACAGTGGCCTGTGTTAGTGAGCAGTGGCCTGACCTGGTGTTATGACAGTGGCCTGACCTGGTGTTATGACAGTGGCCTGCCCTGGTGTTATGACAGTGGCCTGCCCTGGTGTTATGACAGTGGCCTGGTGTTATGACAGTGGCCTGACCTGGTGTTATGACAGTGGCCTGACCTGGTGTTATGACAGTGGCCTGCCCTGGTGTTATGACAGTGGCCTGCCTGGTGTTGTGACAGAGGCCTGCCTGGTGTTATGACAGTGGCCTGCCCTGGTGTTATGACAGTGGCCTGACCTGGTGTTATGACAGTGGCCTGACCTGGTGTTATGACAGTGACCTGACCTGGTGTTATGACAGTGGCCTGACCTGGTGTTATGACAGTGGCCTGCCCTGGTGTTGGCGACAGTGGCCTGCCCTGGTAAGTTATGACAGAGGCCTGCCCTGGTGTTATGACAGTGGCCTGGCCTTATGTTATGACAGTGGCCTGACCTGGTGTTATGACAGTGGCCTGACCTGGTGTTATGACAGTGGCCTGACCTGGTGTTATGACAGTGGCCTGACCTGGTGTTATGACAGTGGCCTGCCCTGGTGTTATGACAGTGGCCTGCCCTGGTGTTATGACAGAGGCCTGCCCTGGTGTTATGACAGTGGCCTGCCCTGGTGTTATGACAGTGGCCTGCCCTGGTGTTATGACAGTGGCCTGGTGTTATGACAGTGGCCTGACCTGGTGTTATGACAGTGGCCTGACCTGGTGTTATGACAGTGGCTGCCCTGGTGTTATGACAGTGGCCTGCCCTGGTGTTATGACAGTGGCCTGGTGTCATGGCAGTGGCCTGACCTGGTGTTATGACAGTGGCTGACCTGGTGTTAGTGACAGTGGCCTGCCCTGAGTGTTATGACAGTGGCCTGCCCTGGTGTTATGACAGAGGCCTGCCCTGGTGTTATGACAGTGGCCTGCCCTGGTGTTGTGACAGTGGCCTGCCCTGGTGTTGCATGACAGTGGCCTGGTTATGACAGTGGCCTGACCTGGTGTTATGACAGTGGCCTGACCTGGATGTTATGACAGTGGCCTGCCCTGGTGTTATCACAGTGGCCTGCCCTGGTGTTATGACAGTGGCCTGGTGTTATGACAGTGGCCTGACCTGGTGTTATGACAGTCGCCTGGTGTTATGACAGTGGCCTGGCCTGGTGTTATGACATTGGCCTGACCTGGTGTTGTGACAGTGGCCTGACCTGGTGTTGATGATAGTGGCCTGCCCTGGTGTTATGACAGTGGTCTGGTGTTATGACAGTGGCCTGCCCTGGTGTTAGTGACAGTGGCCTGCCCTGGTGTTAAGTGACAGTGGCCTGACCTGGTGTTATGACAGTGGCCTGCCCTGGTGTTATGACAGTGGCCTGCCCTGGTGTTATGACAGTGGCCTGGTGTTATGACAGTGGCCTGGCCTGGTGTTGTGACAGTGGCCTGACCTGGTGTTATGACAGTGGCCTGACCTGGTGTTATGATAGTGGCCTGCCTGGTGTTATGACAGTGGTCTGGTGTTATGACAGTGGCCTGACCTGGTGTTATGACAGTGGCCTGACCTGGTGTTATGACAGTGGGATCTCTCTCTCTCCCTCTCTCTCCTCTCTTCCCCCACTCACCTCTCTCTCTCCATGCGCTCGTTACACTGCTCGTTCACGTAACGCTGCTCGTTGGTGGAAAGCTCCTGCTACCTGTCTCTCCTCTCCAGTGTTTTGGCTAACTGAGCTGCGATATGCTGCTTGCTTCCACAGCACCAACTTGCGAGTCGGTCATCTTCTCCCGTATAGTGAAGAGAGACATCGGAAGCCCAGCTGGAGCCTAGCTAGCCTGTAGTTTCAAATGGAGGTCGCTAACTAACAGTTTCAATGCTGCAGGTGCTGTGTTTATTTTGCTCTATTCCGGGGACAATGTGGACTGCCCGGACTTTCAATGTAGCAACTGTTTGCTACGCAGAGGACTACAAAGGCGAAGTCGCTACTCTTAGTAAACAAGCCAGTTAACTTAACAAGCTACTGGGGAATCCACGTTAGTGGAGGCTACTGAGGGGGAGGACTGCTCATAATAATGGCTGAACGGAGTGAATGGAATGGCATCGAAACACATGGAAACCATGTGTTTGATGTATTTGATGCCATTCCATTAAATCTGCTCGAGCTATAACCACCAGCCCCCTGTTCCCAATTAAGATGCCACCAACCTCTGTGATCCAGGACCACCTACTTTCCCTGTTACTCCATTAGCTGAATGCCGCTCTGACCTATGGGAGAACCGCAGTGGCGGTCCTCCAAAACGATGGCGGGTGCTGCAGGGATCCCCCCCCGAAGGGGTCTCCCTTCCTTTGAAAATGGAATTAGTGGGATGCTTCTGGATGACTTAGTGGATGTTCCGCACTCTTGACCCTGCACAACCAGCCACGGAGGAAGTACCGTGGAAGTAGAAAGAAGCGGCCTTGGCAATAGGGGGCCCTGGAGGTGGGAAAGCGGAGATAAGAATTTAAACAGTGGCGCCGGGATCCAGAGGCTACCGTGCCTTCATCCCCGGGGCCTTCCACTGTAGATCAGATCCTGGAGGTATTTGCGTCTTCGTTCTCTGTTCAAACTCCCTCTCCTGTGGCTTTTACTGTGAATGAGGATTCGTTGGTTATGAGAGGCTTCGAACCGGGTGCTAAGAGTTGCGGTTGTGCAACATTCAACCTCTCGCAGGTCCTCGACAGGTCTCCCCGAATCATGCGAAGAGTGGGACAGGGCGGATTCGTCCATCGCGCCAGGTGTTGTCTTAAGCAGCTCTAATGATAACAAATGTCTCGGTTTCTGGAGCAAAACCTCTGAGCCCTGGGGCTCGAGTACAGGATATTACTAGGCTTCTCCCCAACATTCTACGTCAACACACGGAGATTGATGCTGTTGTAGTCCATGTGGGATTTAATGACATTAGGAATGGTAGCTCAGAACGGCTGAAACAGGATTTTGAAGAATTGATTGGGTCTCTGCTGGATACCAAAAAACGTCCAATAATTTCTAGCCCTGTGCCCTCACTGGGTCGAGGTAGTGAACGTTTGAACAGGCTACTAACACTTCAGAACTGGCTAAGTGAATACTGCAACTCCTTGAGTGTAACTTTTGTAGACAACGTTTACACCTTTTGGAAGCAGAGGATGCTCCATAAGGAGGATGGGATCCACCCTAATAATCTGGGTACCTGGGTTCTGTAGTAACACTACAAGGCAGCGCTGAGGCAATGACTGATCAAATCAAGCTCCTCAAAGGTTTTTACTCCCATTAAATCGCAGCAATATCATTCCGCCACAGTTTCCCATGTTGATAAGGGTTTTGTAAATAGTAATTCTGTCACGAGTTACAAAGCCAGAACCCAGAAGCAGACCAGGACAAGGTAAGTTGAAACGAAGGTGAGTGTTTATTTACAAATTCAAGAGTGATGCTGAATAATCCAGGGAACAGAGCGGGCGGCGTTGATTAGTTGTTGGGGGTGCAGTGGTTGATCCAATCATGGCTCGGCAACCGAACCGACCACCAGGCAGAGGTTGGATGAAGGTTCGGACGAGTGATGTTCATGGCTAACGATCCGGCAGGGAATGGATGTTAGGCCAGAGCCTAAGGTGATGATCAGGACCAGGTGTGCAGATTGTGATGGGATGCAGGTGCGGAAATCAAGAGAGCTCCCGGAGCGTTCCAGAACCCTCGGGAAACTGGAGATCCCGAGCAGAAAAACTAGTCCACAGACAGGACCCGACTCAGACTGCGGGATCGTTACAGTACCCCCCCTCCGACTGAACGCCACCGGGCGGACTCCCGGAGCGCCAGGATGGAGGCCCCGGTAGAAGTCACGGATGAGGTCAGCATCTAGGATCTGTCGCCGCGGAATCCAACTCCTCTCTTCAGGACCATACCCCTCCCAGTCCACGAGATACTGGAAACCCCCGCCCCGCCGTCTGGAATCCATGATGCGTCGCACCCGTGTAGGCAGGACCACCTCCGATCATCCGAGGAGGAGGAGGAGGAGGCAGGAGGAGGCAACAGAGGACTGAGGAAAACAGGCTTGAGGCAGGAGACATGAAAGGTGGGATGGACTCTGAGCGTCCTCGGGAGTTTGAGTCGAACTGCCACCGGATTGATCACCCCTTCTCCACCACTAAACGGACCAATGAACTTCGGTAACAACTTCCTAGACTCAGTCCGTAAAGGAAGATCCCGTGTGGCCAACCAGACCCTATCTCCGATGGTATAGGTGGGAGCGGGATCGCGATCGATTGCTGGAGCTGATACCGGTCCGAAACTCTAAGGAGTGCCTTTCTGGCCCGATGCCAGGTCCGGTGGCAACGACGAATATGGGCCTGAACAGAAGGCACTGAGAGCTCCTTCTCTGAGAAGGGGAACAAGGAGGTTGGTAGCCATACAGGCACTGGAAGGGAGACATCCCAGTGGCAGATGTAGGGAGAGTATTGTGGGCATACCAACCCAAGGCAAATGGAGACCCAGGAGGTGGGGTTGGAAGAGGCTAGGCAGGTGAGCGATTCATCTTCTGGTTGGCTCTCTCCGCCTGACCCTTAGATTGGGGGGTGAAACCAGATGTGAGACTGACTGTAGCTCCAATGGCCAAACAGAAGGACTTCCAGACAGCAGAGGTAAACTGAGGGCCACGGTCGGAAACGATATCACTGGGCAAACCGTGGACCCGGAAAACCTCCCTAACCAGGATCTCGGACGTCTCCGAGGCAGAGGGGAAGCTTGGCAATTGGCACAAAGTGGGCGAACTTGCTGAATCTGTCCACGATAGTCAGAACGACCGTGTTCCCCTCAGAAGCGAGGCAACCCAGTGACAAAGTCCAGGGCCAGATGCGACCATGGTCGCGGGGAATAGGAAGGGGGAGAAGTAGTCCAGATCTGGGCCGATTGGTACTCTTATTCTGCGCACACACTGGACAGGCAGCAACATAACCCCGAGTATCCTCGGCCATGGCAGGCCACCAAAAACGTCTGCGAAGAAACGCGCCATCGTCCGAGCCACGCCAGGGTGACAAGCCATCTTGCTGGCGTGGGACCATTTGAGGACCGCAGGACGAACCGACTCAGGCACAAACAACCGACCGGGTGGACCGTTACGGGACCGGGCTGCGTCCGAAGGGGCCGCCATCACCTCCTCCTCAATCTTCCACCTAACAGCTCCCACGACGCAGTTCCGGGGAAGAATTGTCTCGGTCTTGGACCCACTCTCCTCCGTCTTGAGAACATCCGAGACAAGGCGTCCCGCATGCCGTTCTTAGATCCAGGTCGGAACGTCAGGGAAAAATTGAATCGTCCGAAAAAACAACGACCACCTGGCCTGACGGGAGTTGAGACGCTCAGCCGATTGCACGTAAGCAAGATTCTTGTGGTCAGTCCAGACAAAAAACGGTTGCTCCGCCCCTCCAACCAGTGGCGCCACTCCTCCAAGGCAAGTTTCACCGCGAGAAGCTCCCGGTTACCCACATCGTAATTCCTCTCCGCAGGCGAAAGGCGACAGAGTAGTAGGCGCAGGGATGGAGTTTACTGTCCGTGGAGCATCGCTGCGACAGGATGGCGCCAACTCCCACATCAGACGCGGTCCACTTCAACGACGAGCTGACGGGGCCGTTGTCCGGTTGAGAGAGAATCGGTGCGTTGGCAGAATCGCCTCTTCAAATCCAGAAACGCTCGATCCGCCTCCGGATTCCACTTGAAGCTCCTGATACTGGAAGTCAAGGCAGTTAACGGAGCGGCCACACGGCTGTAATCCCGGATGAATCTGCGGTAGAAATTCGCAAACCCCAAAAAATCTCTGGAGCTGCAATCTCGTACACGGGCTGGGCCCATTCCAGAACCGCTCTAACCTTCTCCTGGTCCATCCTAATCTCTCCCCTGGAGATGATGTACCCAGAGAAAGGATGTCGTGTGGGCGTGAAACTCGCACTTCTCGGCCTTCACGAACAGGCGATTCTCCAACAATCGCTGCAGAACCTGCCGGACATGCTGGACGTGGTCGGAAGGTTCTTCGAGAAGATCAGAATGTCATCCAGATAAACAAACACAAAGAGACCGATCATATCTCTCAGGACGTCGTTCACCATACTCTGGAATACCGCTGGAGCATTGGTCAATCCAAACGGCATCACCTGATACTCAAGTGACCCATCGGGTGTATTGAAACCCGTCAACCACTCGTTCCTCTCTGATCGGACCATGAATGATACGCATTGAGTAGGTCTAGCTTGGTGAACACCGTAGCTCCCTGTAAGGAGTCGAAGGCAGAACTCATCAAGGGCAGGGGATACTTGTTCTTGACCGTGATGTCATTCAACCCCGATAATCAATACACGGTCGAAGAGAGCCATCCTTCTTACCCACAAAGAAGAATCCTGCCCCAGGGGTGATGACGAGGACGAACGAGACCAGCAGCTAGGGACTCCTTGATGTAGGTCTCCAAAGCCTCACGTTCAGGGCGGGAGATACTGTATAACCTTCCCTTGGGGTAGACAGCTCCAGGGAACAGGTTGATGGCACAATCATATGGTCGGTGGGGGAGGGAGTGACAGAGCCTTCTGCTTACTGAACACTTCCCCCAAATCGTGATATGTCTCGGGAACCAGGGACAAATCTGGGGGTTTAGCCTCAATCACCTGACTGGGAACCGAATGGGGACAGGCAGTCTTGAGACAGTTAGCATGACAATCAAGGCTCCAACTCGATTACCTTGCCCGTCACCCAATCGAACGTGGGATTGTGTTCCTTCAGCCAGGGGTATCAAGGACCAGAGGAACATGGGAAGACGGCAGAATGAAGAATGAAATCATCTCCGAATGATTTCCCGACAACAGCATCTTAACCGGTTCAGTCCTCATCGTGATATCGTGCCGGAGACTACTGCCGTTCAGAGTGGTCGCTTCAATGGCTTCCGGCAATTGCTCCTTGGAAAGCCCCAGCTGTTCCACCAACTCGGCATCAAGAAAGCTTCCATCGGCACCTGAATCGATAAAAGCGTTAATCGCTAAGCTCTGATTCCTGTTCGCAAGGGTAGCCGGGAAACGGGGTCTGACAGAGGTATTGAGAGGGTCGAAACTGGCTCGCTAAAAGTCCTCCCAACTTTAGCGAGCCGCGCGGTTTGACGACCGCCGGGAACAGGTGGCGAGGTAATGTCCCGAACCACCACAGTAGAGGCAACAGTTAGTCCTACGTCTGAGTTGGCGTTCCTCCTTGGTTAACCCGTGCCGCCTACTTGCATTGGTTCCGAATCGGGAGACAGACCTCTCCACTAATCCGTGTGGTGGACGATGATCGACGTATTCTGGTCCAATTCCCCGACCCGACTGGAACCTGAGAAGCTGATCGATTGGGACGGACCCCATTGCTTCTCCCTCCTTCGCTCTCGGACTCGATTATCCACCCGAATAGACAAGGCTACCAAGCTGTCCAGGTCACTAGGCTCGGATAGGAGATCAACTCATCCTTGAGCTGCTCCGACAGACCCTGGTAAAAGGCCGCTTGCAAAGACTCCTCATTCCACCCACTCTCCACAGCCAACGCCTTGAACTCGATCACGAAGTCGGCCACGCTGCGAGTTCCTTGGTGAAGCGAAAACAGGCGCCTAGCTGCGTCCCTCCCTCGGACGGAATGGTCGAAAAGCTTCCTCATCTCGGCCGTGAACCCCTGGTATGAAGCCATGCAGGGGTCTTGTCGTTCCCAAACGGCTGAAGCCCACTCCAGCGCTCGACCACGCAGCAACTCAATCACAAAGGCTATCCTAGCCTTGTCTGTGGCATAAGAGTAGGGCTGTAGATCGAACACTAACCCACACTGCATAAGGAAAGAACGGCATCTTCCCAGCTCCCCCTCATATTTATCCGGCGCGGAACCTTGGGCTCACGGGAAGGACACCGCTCCAGACGCGTGCAGGCGAGATGGGTGAAACCGGTAGTGGATCCTCCACCGGAAACTTGCGCTGGTTCTGGACCTCCGTCAGACCGGTAGAAAGGTTCCGAACTGCCAACGCGATCTCCTGTAGCTCCGTGCTATGATGGCCCAACATCTTCTCCTGATGGGTAATGGCATGGCGAACAGAGTCCAGGTCCGCTGGGTTCATTACTGGCCGGATCGTTCTGTCACGAGTTACAAAGCCAGAACCCAGAAGCAGACCAGGACAAGGTAAGTTGAAACGAAGGTGAGTGTTTATTTACAAATTCAAGAGTGATGCTGAATAATCCAGGGAACAGAGCGGGCGGCGTTGATTAGTTGTTGGGGGTGCAGTGGTTGATCCAATCATGGCTCGGGGCAACCGCCGACCACCAGGCAGAGGTTGGATGAAGGTTCCGGACGAGTGATGTTCATGGCTAACGATCCGGCAGGGAATGGATGTTAGGCCAGAGCCTAAGAAGGGTGATGATCAGGACCAGGTGTGCAGATTGCTGATGGGATGCAGGTGCGGAAATCAAGAGAGCTCCCCGGAGCGTTCCAGAACCCTCGGGAAACTGGAGATCCCGAGCAGAAAAACTAGTCCACAGACAGGACCCGACTCAGACTGCCGGGATCGTTACAAATTCTGTGCCTGTTAATTAAATGTACATTGATAGCGCTGTTAGCTCCTGTGTGGAACCCACTGTTGTTAGCTCCGTGTTTTGTCATTTTGTGTTTGATCTATTTATGCAGGGCTCAACTGTAAAAGAGACCCTAGTCTCAGTATGACTTCCCTGTCAAAATAAAGGTTAGAAAAAAAGTCATAATCACACACTCGCTCTCTTTCTCTCTCTCTCTTTGCTTAATAGGGAGCACGGATTCCACACTGGAGATTCCTTCTCTAAATGTACAATCACGTGTTCCTGGAACACAGCATGCCAACAACATACAGTACGTTCAGATGAATTCCTAGAAAGAGCTGTATTCCCTGCTGTATTTCCTAGAAAAGAACATGACAGTAGGTAAAGGTGTAGCATGTAAAGTATAGCATTGTTAGCCTCCACACACCTGTTGCTTTAGATCCTAATTTAGCACAATCAGTCAGTTCCACATGGTCGTTGCATAAGGGATAATCAACGAGGGGCTATGCGTTCTATGGAAAATAATGAACGACGTGGAAGTAACCTTCGCATAGAGCCCCGAGTTGATTATCCTTTTTATACCATGGCAATAATTTAACACTTTCGCCACTAGAAATGTGTTCATTTGCAGGTAAAAATGTGTTCAACATCCACTGAAGTAGCTAGCAAGTTTACTAGATTGTGACAGTAGCCTTGGTAACCAAACAAACAGACTTGCTAGTTTAGCTAACCAAACCATCAACCCTAGCTTGCTGTTATGAAAATTGAATTCAACAATGCCAATAATGTTTTCAATTCGACTTTTGGTTTCAAAAGCAGCTCAAACATAGAACATGTAAGAATGAACTATAGCCTTTAAATTCTACTGTGCAGCATACCGAGCGTTATAGGGAAATAATGCACACTCTAGAATGTCCTTCAAGCCAATCAGAAATGAGTGTTCAACAATGCCTGTCTTAATCACACAGCACAGCAGGCCATTCCATCTCTTCATTCTACTCTATATACACTATTCACCCCCTCTGGAGCTGTTTTGTTATAGAAATATATCGCAAATAAACAAATTAGACCAATTAAGGTGTCAGAGGTTCTTTAGTGAAGCTAGCTCCGACTTCTCAATTAGGTTATGCCATCTATGGATCCCATCATAACTCAAAGCTGCTCCCTGTGTACATACTGTAGACCTTGAGAAGCTACTTGGTTGAATGGATTGCATAGCCTTTATTGATGAGCAGAACTAAGATATTCTTCACTTTCCCCCTCCTTCCCTTTATCCCTATTCATCCCTCATTCTCCCTCCCTCCCTCCCTCCCTCCCTCTTAATTCAATTACATTCAAAGGGCTTTATTGACATGGGAAACATATGTTTACATTGCCAAAAGAAGTGAAATAGATAATAAACAAAAGTGAAATAAACTATACATATTAACAGTAAACATTATACTCACATACGTTTCAAAGGAATAGAGATATTTCAAATGTCATAATATCGCTATGTACAGTGTTGTAACAATGTGCAAATAGTTCAAGTACAAAAGGGAAAATAAATACACGTAAACATGGGTTATATTTACAATGGTGTTTGTTCTTCATTGGTTGCCCTTTTCTTGTTGCAACAGGTCACAAATCTTGCTGCTGTGATGGCACACTGTGGTATTTCACCTAATAGATATGGGAGTTCATCAAAATTGGATTTGTTTTAGAATTATTTGTGGGTCTGTGTAATCTAAGGGAAATACAGTTGAAGTCGGAAGTTTACATACACCTTAGCCAAATACATTTAAACTCAGTTTTTCACAATTCCTGACATTTAATCCTAGTAAAAATTCCCTGTCTTAGGTCAGTTAGGATCACCACTTTATTTTAAGAATGTGAAATGTCAGAATAATAGTAGAGAGAATTATTTATTTCAGCTTTTATTTCATTCATCACATTCCCAGTGGGTCAGAAGTTTGCATACACTCAATTAGTATTTGGTAGCATTGCCTTTAAATAGTTTAACTTGGGTCAAACGTTTCGGGTAGCCTTCCACAAGCTTCCCACAATAAGTTGGGTGAATTTTGGTCCATTCCTCCTGACAGAGCTGGTGTAACTGAGTCAGGTTGTAGGTCTTCTTGCTCGCACAAGCTTTTTCAGTTCTGCCCACACATTTTCTATAGGATTGAGGTCAGGGCTTTGTGATGGCCACTCCAATACCTTGACTTTGTTGTCCTTAAGCCATTTTGCCACAACTTTGGAAGTATGCTTGGGGTCATTGTCCATTTGGAAGACCCATTTGTGACCAAGCTTTAACTTCCTGACTGATGTCTTGAGATGTTGCTTCAATATATCCACATTATTTTCCTTCCTCATGATGCCTCTATTTTGTGAGGTGCACCAGTCCCTCCTGCAGCAAAACACCCCCACAGCATGATGCTGCCACCCCCGTGCTTCACGGTTGGGATGGTGTTCTTCGGCTTGCAAGCCTTCCCCTTGGTCATTATGGCCAAACAGTTCTATTTTTGTTTCATCAGACCAGAGGACATTTCTCCAAAACGTACGATCTTTGTCCCCATGTGCAGTTGCAAACCTTAGTCTGGCTTTTTTATGACGGTTTTGGAGCAGTGGCTTCTTCCTTGCTGAGCGGCCTTTCATGTTATGACGATATAGGACTCGTTTTACTGTGGATATAGATACTGTTGTACCTGTTTCCTCCAGCATCTTCACAAGGTCCTTTGCTGTTGTTCTGGGATTGATTTGCATTTTCCGCACTAGCATTCGTTCATCTCTAGGAGACAGAACGCGTCTCCTTCCTGAGCGGTATGACGGCTGCGTGGTCCCATGGTGTTTATACTTGCGTACTATTGTTTGTACAGATGAACGTGGTACCTTCAGGCGTTTGGAAATTGTTCCCAAGGATGAACCAGACTTATGGAGGTCTACAAATTATTTTCTGAGGTCTTGGCTGTTTTATTTTGATTTTCCCATTATGTCAAGCATAGAGGCACTGAGTTTGAAGGTAGGCCTTGAAATACATCCACAGGTACACCTCCAATTGACTCAAATGATATCAATCAGAAGCTTCTAAAGCCATGACATCATTTTCTGGAATTTTCCAAGCTGTTTAAAGGCACATTCAATTTAGCATATGTAAACTTCTGTCCCACTGGAATTGTGATACAGTGAATTATAAGTGAAATAATCTGTTTGTAAACAATTGCTGTAAAAATTACTTGTGTCATGTACAAAGAAAATGTCCTAACCGACTTGCCAAAACTATAGTTTGTTAACAAGAAATGTGTGGAGTGGTTGAAAAAATTAGTTTTAATGATTCCTAAGTGTATGTAAACTTCTGATTTCAACTGTATGTGTCTCTAACATGGTCATACATTTGGTAGGTTAGGAAGTGCAGCTCAGTTTCCATCTTATTTTGTGGGCAATCTGCCTATGGCGGCCTCTCTCAGTAGTACTCCTTCTCAATAGCAAGGCTATGCTGACTGAGTCTGTACATAGTCAAAGCTTTCCTTAATTTTGGGTCAGTCACAGTGGTCCGGTATTCCGCTACTGTGTACTCTCTGTTTAGGGCCAAATTCTTTCCAATGTGTCAATTAATTATCTTTTTGTTACCTCGTGATTTGTTTGGGTCTAATTGTGTTGCTGTCCTGGGGCTCTGTGGGGTCTGTTTGTGTTTGTGAACAGAGCCCCAGGACCAGCTTGCTTAGGGGACTCTTCTCCAGGTTTATCTCTCTGTAGGTGATGGCTTTGTTATGGAAGGTTTGGGAATCTCTTCCTTTTAGATGGTTGTAGAATTTAACATCTCTTTTCTGGATTTTGATAATTAGCAGGTATCGTCCTAATTCTGCTCTGCATGCATTATTTGGTGTTTTACGTTGTACACAAAGGATGTTTTTGGAGAATTCTGCATGCAGTCTCTCTCTCTCTCTCTCTCTCTCTCTCTCTCTCTCTCTCTCTCTCTCTCTCTCTCTCTCTCAACTCTCTCTCCCACACTTTCTCCCTACCTCATTCTCCCTCTCTCCCTCCCTCTCTTTATCTTCTTCCTTCCCCTCTGAGAGGCATCCAGAGAGTGTTAGTTATGGAGACTAAAGAGGAGGAATCGTATTGGGAATCAGCAGGGTGTTGATTGGGCTCATGGCACATACACACATACACACATACACACACACACACACACACACACACACGCTGATATACATACACAAACATGCACACGTGTGTATACACGTGCACACACACACACACACACACACACACACACAGTCGACACACACACACATATACACAATCCCTATGTTCTGTAGATCTGAAGCTTCATTAGTAGTCTGGAAGTGGCTTCTTCAGCCCTCTGCTGCTCTCTCATTAATAAACAATATGGTCCTTTCATATGCACCGCTATGAGGGTTGTGATTATCTCCCAGCTACAGTACAGGACATGCCAGGCACAGCAGGGACATTTCCCCGCTATTCCATTACTATGTTCACAGCTCCTTCAATGAAAACATGAACACACAGGGAAGGGAGCTGAGCTGCTGCTACCACAATGTTTATGAATTCAGGACGGACTTCAGACGAAGCAGTCTGGAAGCTCTGTGTGTGTGTGTGTGTGTGTTTGTGTGTGTGTGTTTTTTTGTGAGTGTGTGGGAGTGGGACGGACAAAACAAAAAGCCCATTAATATCCGGTTGCTGCCGTGGAATTAGTTTTCTCTTGTCAGGCAGTTCAGGCTGTCACTGTGTAGAGCAGGCGACTACATCATCCTGAGACCCAGAGATAGAGGGAAAGGAAGAGGGAGGAAGAGACCAGGGAGGGAGAGAGAGAGGGAGGAAGGGAGCAGGGACATAGAGAATGTGAGAAAGGGGAGGGAGAGAGAGAGGGAGCGAAAGAGAGGATGGGAAGTGAGAAAACAAGGGCAGCAAAGAGGGAGGAAGACAGAGAAAAAAATAGAGCAAGACAGAAGAGAGAGAGAGAGAGAGAGAGAGAGAGAGAGAGAGAGAGAGAGAGAGAGAGAACAGCAACACAATTAGACCCAACCAAATTATGAGAACGCAAAAAAGAAAACTATTTGACACACTGGAAAGAATCAACCAACAAACTGAGCTTCCTGCCATCCAGGACCTCTATGCCAGGCGGTGTCAGAGGAAGGCCCTAAAAATTGTCAAAGACTCCAGTCACCCTAGTCATAGACTGTTCTCTCTGCTACCGCACGGCAAGTGGTACCGGAGCGCCAAGTCTAGGTCCAAAATGCTTCTTAACAGCTGTATATAGCCTCCCTACTGTTATTTATTTATATTTTTTTACTTATCTATTTTTTACTTAACACTTATTTTTCTTAAAACTGCATTGTTGGTTAAGGGCTTGTAAGTAAGCATTTCACTGTAAGGTCTACACCTGTTGTATTCGGCGCATGTGGCAAATAGTATTTGATTTGATTTGAAATTGGAATGCTATCTGGCCCACAGAGAGTAAACAGTGGCCGAATACCTGACCACTGTGACTGACCCAAAATTAAGAAAATCCTTGACTGTTTACAGACTCAGTGAGCATAGTCTTGCTATTGAGGGAGGCCCCTGTAGGCAGACCTGGCTCTTGAGAGAAGACAGGATATGTGGTCACTGCCAACAAAATGAGGAGGAAACTGAGCTGCACTTTTCTTACCTCTTGACAAATGTATGACCAAATTAGAGACACATATTTCCCACAGATCACACAAACCCACAAAGAATTTGAAAACAAATCAAACATTGATAAACTCCCAATGTGCAGTCACAGCAGCAAGATGTGTGGAAACCAGTGGAGCACAAACAACATTGTAAATACCACCAATATTTATCTGCTTATTTATCTTCCCTATTACTCATACCACAACTATTTGCACATTGCTAAAAAAACACAGTACATATCCGATAAGATTACACTTGGAAATGTCTTTATCTTTTGAAACCTTTGTGATAGTTTTTGACTTTACTAATCTTTACTAATAGTTTTTGTTTCTTTTCACTTTTGTTTATTGTTTATTTCACTTTCTTTGGCAATGTAAAAATATATTTATCATGCCAATAAAGCCTTTTTGAATAGAGAGAGAGAGAGAGAGAGAGAGAGAGAGAGAGAGAGAGAGAGAGAGAGAGAGAGAGAGAGAGAGAGAGAGAGAGAGAGAGAGAGAGCGTGAGAGAGAAAGAGAGAGAGAGCGAGCGAGAGCGAGAGAGAGAGAGAGAGAGAGCGTGAGAAAGAGAGAGAGAGAGAGAGAGAGAGAGAGAGAGAGAGAGATATTAGCAGGTTAGTGCTGCTCTTAGAGTGTTGTGACAGTTTTTTAAACATTAGAGTTAATTAGGAAACCACAAATACATATTAAATTAGTCTGGCGATCAGCAGTTGGGCTAGATTAGGGCTCTCCAACCCTGTTCTGGAGTGCTACCCTCCTGTAGGTTTTCTCTCCAACCCCAGATTTATCTGACCTGATTCAGCTTCTCAACCAGCTAATTATTAGAATCAGGTGCGCTAGATTAAGGTTGGAGCTAAAACCTACGGGACGGTAGCTCTCCGGGAATATGGTTGGAGAGTCCTGGCCTTGATTCTGCTGCACACAGACAATCCTCATCAAACTGACAACAATCGTCCTGCTGCACACAAAAATATGAGAGTTCCTCCAGGGTTCGTTTTGAAGGGTGATGGTTCTATGTGGAACCATAATGACTCAAAGAACCCTTTGAGCTCTTGAATGGTTCTTTACAGTTCACAAAAGGGTTCTTTCTTTAAGTGATAATTAAAATGTATGGGTGGCGGCTCATTCAAATATTTTGGGGCGTGGTTTACACACAGTTCTTTTTGTGCAACCGTGAATGAGAGTGTAATTCCAGTTTATCTAATGTGTTGTGTCATGCTATTAAATGTTATGTAAGACTATGGCCAGTGACAGTGTTATCTGAAAGACTCATGGATGGCCTTGTGTCAAGTGGTTCTCAATTCATTCCTCAGGGAACCCCAGCTCTTCCGGAAGTAGCTAGTGATGGGGAAACGAAGCTTCATGAAGCGTTGAGGCTTTCCAGGCAATTATTTATAAAATACAGTAGCTTCATTACTCAAGGCTTTAATCAACACAGTGTTCACTAGTGGCACCTGCTGGTCCAAATAATTTAGAGCAGCCAAATTATTATAGATGACGTCCCACACCCCGTAGCGCATCTTCTACCAAACCAATCAGGTGGTTGTTCGACGAAGCTAAGCTTCAGACGTCATTGATCACGAGCTTCTGATAAATTGATACAGGCATTGGCACACTGCTTTGAAATAAACAGCTTAGCAATTTCAACACATACCTCAGAGCTCTGGTATCAAACGTAACATCACTAGAGGTAGCTCACTTCATTCAATTAGTTAATTAACACAATAACAACACCTATGGAATTTTAACAATATAGTATGGCTGACCAGAATAAAAAACCCTGTATGGTTCTTCAAAATAATCTACAAAGAACATTTCATGTTGAGAAAGGTTCTTCATAGAACCATTCTCCATAAAGGTTCTGTAAACCATACCAGAAGCCTTTTTTGGTGCTATGTATAACTTATCTTTTTCAAATTGGTAGTTACAGTCTTGTCCCATTGCTGCAACTCCCCTACGGACTCAGGAGAGGCAAAGGTCGAGAGCCATGCATTCTTGGAAACACAATCCTGCCAAGCCGCACTGCTCGCTTAAACCGGAAGCCAGCTGCACAAATGTGTCGGAGGAAACACCATCCAAAGTAAGCTTGCAGGCTCCCAGCCTGCCACAAGGAGTCGCTAGAGCAAGATGGGACAAGGAAATTCCGGCCGGCCTAACCTCCCTAACCCAGACGAGCTTTGGGCCAAATGAGCGCTGCCTCATGGGTCTCCCGGTCACGGCCAGTGCCTTAGACCGCTGCGCCACTCGGGAGGCCCATATAGAGCATTTTAAAATGGTTCTTCATAGAATTCTTTATAGCAACATACATGTTCCATTTAGAACCTTGAGCATGGTTCAGAACCTTCAAAAAAAGGTTTCAAATAGCACCAAAAAGGGTTCCACTGTGGTTACAAGCCAAAGAAACCACTGTTGTACTATTTATAAGCTTTATTTTTTAGTGTGTACAGCAGCAGCCAACACATATACACTATGTATACAATAGTATGTGGACACCCCTTCAAATGAGTGGATTCGGCTATTTCAGCCACAGCCGTTGTTGACAGGTGTATAAAATCGAGCACACAGTCATGCAATTTCCACAGACAAACATTGGCAGTAGCATGGCCTTACTGAAGAGCTCAGTAACTTTCAACGTGCTACCGTCATAGCATGTCAGTTCATCAAATGTCTGCCCTGCTAGAGCTGCCCCAGTCAACTCTAAGTGCTTTTATTGTGAAGTGGAAATGTCTAATAGCAACAAAGGCTTAGCCGTGAAGCGGTAGGCCACACAAGCTCACAGAAGGGGACTGCTGATTGCTGAAGCACGTAACCCATAAAAATGCAACACTCACTACCGAGTTCCAAACTGCCTCTGGAAGCAACGTCAGCACAAGAACTGGCCGAGCAGCCACACACAAACCTAAGATCACCATGTGCAGTGCCAAGCATTGGCTGAAGTGGTGTAAAGCTCACCGCCATTGGACTCTGGAGCAGTGGAAATGCGTTCTCTGTAGTGATGAATCACGCTTTAACATCTGACAGTCCAACAGATTAATCTGGGTTTGGCGGATGCCAGGAGAACGCTACCTGCCCGAATGCATAGTGGCAACTGCAAAGTTTGGTGGAGGAGGAATAATGGTCTGGGGGGTTCATGGTTGGCTAGGGCCCCTTAGTTCCAGTGAAGGGAAATCTTAACGCTACAGCATTCAATGACTTTCTAGATTATTCTCTGCTTCCAACTTTGTGGTAACAGTTTGGGGAAAGCCCTTTCTTGTTTCAGTATGACAATGCCTCCAAGCACAAAGCGAGGTCCATACAGAAATGGTTTGTCGAGATCGGTGTGGAAGAACTTGACTGGCCTGCACAGAGCCCTGACCTCAACCCCATCGAACACCTTTGGGATGAATTTAAACGCCGAATGCGAGCCAGGCTAAATCGCCCAACATCAGGGTGCCGACCTCACTAATGCTCTTGTGGCTGAATGGAAGCAAGTCCCCTAAGCAATGTTCCAAAATCTAGTGGAAAGCTAACCCAGAAGAGTGGAGGCTGTTATAGCAGCAAAGGGGGGACCAACTCCGTATTAAAAATGTATCAACCGCTACAAAACATTTCTATTAATTATAATACACATAATAATTCAAATTTCCTGTTGTTATAGGATTCTTTTCCTGCTGTATCAAACTGGCTCAAATTTAGATCCTACATCTGTATGTCTTGGTTTGTGTTGTGGTTGTATATCTCTAGTGTGCATCCATATCTATGTTTTCTCTCTCATCTGCATTTCTAGACACACACAATTCACCACAGACTGTGCCACTTTGCCACATCCCCCCACAGTTCACATTAAAGGTGACTCAGCCATCCCATTTATTGACATCAGACGGTTACAGTGGAGCTAGCCACAATGGAGACAGAAAGGAGCTCTACCCTTGGCGGCATGACGCATGTTCTCCTCGGATTCCGAATTTCACAGTTCACATATTTCCTGCAGCATCCTTACAAATCCTGTTTTTCCTGAGCATGCCGGAACATGTGTCGGCTGCCAAATGGACATGGGCCAGTAAATTCAACATGGATCCCATGGACCCGACTGAATGGATGTTGTTGGTTGTCTGGGGTTGGCTGACTGAACATGCAGATACGGCCAAGTGTGAGATAATCCATAATGAATGTGGGGCACACAATGCCAACTTCCAAGGATGTATGGAGAGTGTGAAAGATGTTTAGGAACAGCTTGAGAGATGGAGGAGAAAGGTGTGTAAGGGAAAATGCCTGAAGGAATTGTCTAAGAGCCCCTTCAAAGAAAACGTGTGTGTATATCGTGTTTGTCTCTTGTGTTTTTTTTTGTATGTATTGTTCAAAGCCTGAGGTTAATGTCTGTAGCTGTATCTGGACTAGACTGTCATTACATGAACAAACCAGCATATCTATTAGACTCCTAGGGCTCCATGGTGGGCTGGCGTTAAGCACAATTGTCATTTTTTAAAACATTTTAGTCATTTAGCAGACGCTCTTATCCAGAGCGACTTACAGTTAGTGAGTGCATACATTTTCATACTGGCCCCCCGTGGGAATCAAACCCACAACCCTGGCGTTACAAGCGCCACGCTCTACCAACTGAGCTACAGGGGCTCAAATGCACGCTGATTGGCCCTTTTGTGTTATGATTTAACTGGATAGAACCCAAATGCAGACAAGTACACCAAGCCAGAGAAGTTTTAACAGGTTTATTATAATGTTCAATAGTCCAGGTTTCCAATAAATGGGGAAGAGCAAGTCCAGGTTACAGTGAGGGTACAGATCCAGGTCAGGGCAGGTGTGGTACCGTAATGTCCTAGTGTCCGTGGGGAGTCCAAAGGAGAGGTCCGATAGTGGAGAGCAGGATGGTGGTGGCAGGAGTGAAGCGGAGGCAGGAGTCAGGTTCCAAATATATGGTTGTCTTGACTATGATCTGACGATGAGTGGCAAGTTTGACCGGGTCTTAAAGGGCTGAGGTGATTATGGTGAATGAGCTGCAGCTGGAACCCTGACTCCCGCACACCAGACTTCACTCCTGCAATCAGGACAAACAGAGGGGGAGGGGAAGAGCAGAGAGAGAGCTACCTAGCAGCAGTAGGCCTAACAGTACCCCCCCTCTACGGACGCCACCTGGCGGCCGACAGGGGTTTATCGGGATGTAACCGATGAAATTCACGGACCAGAGCAGGATCCACAATGAAGCTCCTGGGCACCCAGGAACGTTCCTCAGGACCATAACCCTCCCAATCCACCAGGTAATGGAAACCACGACCCCGGCGGCGAACATCCAGAAGTCGCCGGACAGTGTAGACAGGACCCCCACCCACGATCCGGGGCGGAGGAGGGGGACGAGAGGGCGGGCACAGAGGGCTGACAGACACAGGCTTGATCTGGGATACATGAAAAAGTGGAATGAACCCGTAGGGAGGCAGGAAGCTGTAGCTTAACCGCGCAGGGGTTAACAATAGACAGTATCTTGAACGGTCCTATAAAACGCGGCGCCATCTTCTTAGATTCTACTTTCAATGGAAGATCACGTGACTTAAGCCATACCTCTTGACCAGGAGAGTAACCGGGAGCCTGGGACCGGTGACGGTTGGCTTGCCTCTGCATGTATGACGAAGCTCGGGACAGAGCTACCCTGGCCTTCCTCCAGACCTTGAAGCAGCGGCGCATGTGGGACTGCACCGAGGGTACCGCCAGTTCCCTCTCTTGAGAAGGGAACAGGGGAGGTTGATAACCCAGAGCACACAGAAAGGGAGACAAACCAGAGGAAGCGTTAGTCAAGGTGTTATGAGCATATTCCACCCAGGGGAGCATGGAGCTCCAAGACCCAGGGTTAGACCCTGTGACACAGCGGAGAGCGGTCTCCATCTCCTGGTTCGCTCTCTCGGCTTGCCCGTTGGTCTGGGGGTGATATCCAGAGGACAGGCTGGATGTGATGCCCAAAGCTTTACAGAAAGCTTTCCATACCTGGGAGACAAACTGGGGGACCCCTGTCGGAGACAATATCAGTGGGCAGACCATGAGAGCGGAACACATGTTCAACCAAAATATCAGCCGTCTCTCTGGCAGTGGGCAGTTTAGGTAGGGCCAAAAATGAGCAAACTTAGAAAAACGATCAATCACAGTAAGAATGACAGTCTTTCCAGACGAGGGGGAAGTCCAGTGACAAAATCCAAAGCAATGTGGGACCAGGGCCGACTGGGTATTGGCAGAGGTCGTAGATGACCAGCGCTGGCCTGGGTGGAGTTCTTACTCCGTGCACAGACCGTACAAGCAGCAATGAAGGCTCGAGTGTCCGCCTCCATCCTGGGCCACCAGAACTTCCGTCGCACAAAGTCAAGGGTCCGAGTAACTCCAGGGTGACAGGTAAGGGGAGACGAGTGAGCCCACTGAAGTACCTGGGAGCGAACAGACTCAGGGACAAACAACCGGTTAGGAGGACCGCTCCCAGGGTCAGCTTGATGATGTTGAGCCTGTCTAACAATCCCTTCGATGTCACATGTAATGGCAGCAATACTGCAGGTAGGAGGCAAGATGGGTTCAGGGTTACTACCAGTATCAACAGCAGAATGAACACGAGACAGGGCGTCAGGCTTGACGTTGCGTGACCCAGGACGGTAAGACAGAGAAAAATTGAATCTCCCAAAAAATAGTGCCCACCTGGCTTGACGGGGATTGAGCTGCTTAGCTGACTGGATGTATGCCAGATTCTTGTGATCCGTCCAAACGATGAAGGGTTGTTCCGCCCCCCTCAACCAATGCCGCCACTCCTCGAGAGCCAGCTTAACGGCGAGCAGTTCACGATTGCCAACATCATAATTCCTCTCTGCCTGAGAAAGCTTCCGTGAAAGAAAAGCACAGGGATGCAGTTTGTTATCTTCAGGAAAACGCGTTGCTGACAAAACCGCACCTACCCCAGTGTCGGATGCATCCACCTCCACGACAAACTGGCGGTCTGGGTCCGGCTGCATCAGAATGGGAGCCGAGGCGAAGCGATGTTTCAGTTCTTCGAACGCTGATTCGGCCCCTTCATTCCAAGCGAACGGTAGTGAGATGGAGGTGAGCGGTGAGTGGTGCCGCAATGCGGCTGTAGTCCTTGATGAACCTCCTGTGAAGTTCGCAAACCCCAGGAATCGTTGAAGTTGTTTTGCGGGTGGAGGGGGCTGGCCAGTCCGTGACTGCAGAGATCTTAGCTGGGTCCATCCGCAACTCCCCCTGAGCGATTATGTAACCCAAAAAAGAGGTCTCAGACACATGAAATTCACATTTCTCCATCTTCACAAATAGTTTGTTCTCCAACAACCTTTGCAACACCTGGCGCACATGTAGTTCATGTTCCTGGGAGGACTCTGAGAAAATCAGGATATCATCCAGATAGACAAAAACAAAACGATTCAACATGTCCCGAAGGACATCATTCACGAGTGCCTGAAAAACAGCAGGGGCATTAGACAAACCAAAAGGCATGACCAGATACTCAAAATGTCCCAAGGGTGTGTTGAAGGCAGTCTTCCATTCATCACCTTTACGAATGCGCACCAGGTGATACGCATTTCGGTAGATCAAGTTTCAGAAAGATGGTAGCACCATGAAGGAGGGGAAAAGCAGAATTAATCAAAGGCAGAGAATACTTGTTCTTAATGGTGATATTGTTAAGTCCACGGTAATCAATACAGGGTCTGAGGGTCTGTGGGCAGTCGATAATATGGAATTGAATGTTCTCCTGATGATTTCCCGACACTCTAAGACACACAGGAACAGTCTGATGGGTAATACGGGTCAACAATTGTCCATTTAGACCCTTAGCCTGCAGCGGACAGTCCATAGGAACAGTCTCCAAATCCATCTGTTGAGCCCACTCTCTATCCAAAAAGCTTTCATCGGCACCAGAGTCAATCAGCGCACTAACCGAGAAATTCTGAGACTGCCACTGGAGGGATGCCTGGAGCAGAATGCGGGGAGAAGAGGAAGAATCCGCTGCTCGGCTCACCAAAACTTCTCCCATTAATGATGAGCCGGGCCTTTTCCCCGGACGAACTGGGCAGGAAGGAACGAAATGACCAGCTTCTCCACAATACAGGCAGACCCGAGCCTGAATACGACGTGCACGCCTCCTCTGAGGACAACCGTGCACGACCCACCTCCATGGCTTCGGGTTCAGTGCTCCTCGTATCGACTCGGGAAGACACGGCTTTCTCCGTGAGGGAAGATGCAGGGAGGAGTTTGTTGATGACAGACACTCCTCTCCGCGGCGCTCCCGAATCCGATTATCCAACCTGATAGTGAGTGAAATAAGATTATCCAGCGTAGGCGATTCATCATATGACACCAATTCATCCTTTAAAGTCTCAGACAAAGCATTGATGAACACTCCTTGTAATGCCTCGTCATTCCAACCACTCACTGCTGCTAAAGTCCGAAACTCCACTGCCATCTCCGCCACACTACGAACCCCCTGCCGAAGAGAAAACAACCGTTTCGCAGCCTCCTTGCCTCGTACGGGGTGGTCAAAAACCTTCCTCATCTCCGTGGTGAAGGCCACGTAAACGTTGCAAATGTCCGACTGACTCTCCCAGACCGCGGATCCCCAGGCACGAGCGGAACCGCTAGTAGAGTTGATAAGGTAGGCATACGGGCTCTTTCTGAGGCGTAGGTGAGGGGCTGTTGTTCAAACACTAACGAGCATTGAGTCAAAAACTCGCCACAGGTTCCCATGTTCCCGTCATAGCGCTCTGGAGCAGGAACAAAGGCTCTCTGATCTGGGCTGAAGGGGTAGTAAGGGCAGACACTTGATTGGTGAGTAATTGAACCTGATTAAGCAGCACCTGACTGTCCTCAGCAATCGTCTTAAACAGGGTATCATGTCGGCCAAGTAAAATGCCCTGATTGGCTATGGCAGTCCAAATTTGAGTGCACTCTGGGGTGGTATCCGAGCTACTGTCTGCTGGGTTCATGTTGGTCAGATCATACTGTTATGATTTAACTGGATAGAACCCAAATGCAGACAAGTACACCAAGCCAGAGAAGTTTTAACAGGTTTATTATAATGTTCAATAGTCCAGGTTTCCAATAAATGGGGAAGAGCAAGTCCAGGTTACAGTGAGGGTACAGATCCAGGTCAGGGCAGGTGTGGTACCGTAATGTCCTAGTGTCCGTGGGGAGTCCAAAGGAGAGGTCCGATAGTGGAGAGCAGGATGGTGGTGGCAGGAGTGAAGCGGAGGCAGGAGTCAGGTTCCAAATATATGGTTGTCTTGACTATGATCTGACGATGAGTGGCAAGTTTGACCGGGTCTTAAAGGGCTGAGGTGATTATGGTGAATGAGCTGCAGCTGGAACCCTGACTCCCGCACACCAGACTTCACTCCTGCAATCAAGGACAAACAGAGGGGAGGGGAAGAGCAGAGAGAGAGCTACCTAGCAGCAGTAGGCCTAACATTTTGACTTGTTAAAGCAGGCGCTCTGCTATTTTCCAACCCTTGCGCCAGGATTGGTAATTTACCTGTCTTATATGAGCTCGCTTGCGCTGAGGAGGGAGGGGTGACAATATCTGAGGTGTGTCCTTAAAAACGTCCGCCAAAGTGCCAATTTCAGGCAGCGCTGGTGGGGATTTTAAGACCAATAAAAAAGTGGTCTAAGCGGTAAGGCAGTTGGTTATGGCATGGATTTTACCAGCGGAGACGCACAATAGCCTAATAAATTAGCCTAAAAATATAATTTTTTAGGAGCATGGAAACCAGTCAACAACCTTATCTCACTATATTGGATATTATTTATGTCCAGCTCCCGTTTGAAAAGTTGTATGTGATGCCTATTGGATGAAAGATGTCAGTAGCCTATGTAGGAAGTCTGCTTATTGTTTATCATTCCGTTAAAAAACGAAATAACAAATAAAAATCTTTGGCGCATGTTTTCATTGGCCAGTGAGGGTTTAAGCCCTCGTCACATCTACAACGTTTTTATTCATAGAAAGCCTGCCTCTTTACGCTAACACCAGGTGTCAAAATAGTATGTGGACACCTGCTCGTCGAAAATCAAAGTCTGACATTTTAAAGTGGACATTGCAAACTTTAGAAGCCTTTTGAAACCTTCAATACACTACTCTGCATGAAAATTCCCAGCAACAGAAGAGTGACCAAATGAAGATCCTACATCTGTACACATGCAAGAATGTGTGCATGCACACACACACGCACACACACACACACACACACACACACACACACACACACACACAAACCACTTACAGTGAGGGAAAAAAGTATATGATCCCTTGCTGATTTTGTACGTTTGCCCACTGACAAAGAAATGATCAGTCTATAATTTTAATGGTAGGTTTATTTGAACAGTGAGAGACAGAATAACAACACAAAAATCCAGAAAATCGCATGTCAAAAATGTTAGAAATTGATTTGCATTTTAGTGAGGGAAATAAGTATTTGACCCCCTCTCAATCAGAAAGATTTCTGGCTCCCAGGTGTCTTTTATACAGGTAACGAGCTGAGAATCTCAGCTTGTTACCTGTATAAAAGATACCTGTCCACAGAAGCAATCAATCAGATTCCAAACTCTCCACCATGGCCAAGACCAAAGAGCTCTCCAAGGATGTCAGGGACAAGATTGTAGACCTACACAAGGCTGGAATGGGCTACAAGACCATCGCCAAGCAGCTTGGTGAGAAGGTGACAACAGTTGGTGCGATTATTCACAAATGGAAGAAACACAAAAGAACTGTCAATCTCCCTCGGCCTGGGGCTCCATGCAAGATCTCACCTTGTGGAGTTGCAATGATCATGAGAACGGTGAGGAATCAGCCCAGAACTACACGGGAGGATCTTGTCAATGATTTCAAGGCAGCTGGGACCATAGTCACCAAGAAAACAATTGGTAACACACTACGCCGTGAAGGACTGAAATCCTGCAGCGCCCGCAAGGTCACCTTGCTCAAGAAAGCACATATACATGCACGTCTGAAATTTGCCAATGAACATCTGAATGATTCAGAGGAGAACTGAGTGAAAGTGTTGTGGTCAGATGAGACCAAAATTGAGCTCTTTGGCATCAACTCAACTCGCCGTGTTGGAGGAATGAATGCTGCCTATGACCCCAAGAACACCATCCCCACCGTCAAACATGGAGGTGGAAACATTATGCTTTGGGGGTGTTTTTCTGCTAAGGGGACAGGACAACTTCAACGCATCAAAGGGACAATGGACGGGGCCATGTACCGTCAAATCTTGGGTGAGAACCTCCTTCCCTCAGCCAGGGCATTGAAAATGGGTCGTGAATGGGTATTCAAGCATGACAAAGGAGTGGCTCAAGAAGAAGCACATTAAGGTCCTGGAGTGGCCTAGCCAGTCTCCAGACCTTAATCCCATAGAAAATCTGTGGAGGGAGCTGAAAGTTCGAGTTGCCAAACGTCAGCCTCGAAACCTTAATGACTTGGAGAACATCTGCAAAGAGGAGTGGGACAAAATCCCTCCTGAGATGTGTGCAAACCTGGTGGCCAACTACAAGAAACGTCTAATCTCTGTGATTGCCAACAAGGGTTTTGCCACCAAGTACTAAGTCATGTTTTGCAGAGGGGTCAAATACTTATATCCCTCATTAAAATGCAAATCAATTGATAACATTTTTGACATGCGTTTTTTTCTTATTCTGTCTCTCACAGTTCAAATAAACCTACCATTAAAATTATAGACTGATAATTTCTTTGTCAGTGGGCAAACGTACAAAATCAGCAGGGGATCAAATACTTTTTTCCCTCACAGTACATGAAAAGGTAAGGTCAACCAGATTGTTTAAAAACACTGTTTGACAGAACTCATCTGGAGGAGGAGTTACATTCACTTCAAACACAGAACCATCTCTATGATCCAGTGCAGGATGCAGAGAAACACCTCCCACCTCCCTCCTCCCACCTCCCACCTCCCTCCTCCCACCTCCCTCCTCCCACCTCCCACCTCCCACCTCCCACAGCGTCTTGTCTCTTCCTTTCTTCATCCCCCCCTCTTCTTCCCCCTCTTCTTCCTTCTGTTAATTTTTTTTTACATTTAAGTCATTTAGCAGACGCTCTTATCCAGAGCGACTTACAAATTGGTGCATTCACCCTATAGCCAGTGGGTTAACCACTTTACAACAATTATATTATTATTATTATTATTTATTTTTTATTATTATAATTTTTGTTTTTTTGGGGCGGGGCTAGACGGATTACTTCATCCTATCCCAGGTATTCCTTAAAGAGGTGGGGTTTCAAATGTCTCCGGAAGGTGGTGAGTGACTCCGCTGTCCTGGCGTCGTGAGGGAGCTTGTTCCACCATTGGGGTGCCAGAGCAGCGAACAGTTTTGACTGGGCTGAGCGGGAACTATGCTTCCGCAGAGGAAGGGGAGCCAGCAGGCCAGAGGTGGATGAACGCAATGCCCTCGTTTGGGTGTAGGGACTGATCAGAGCCGGAAGGTACGGAGGTGCCGTTCCCCTCACTGCTCCATAGGCAAGCACCATGGTCTTGTAACGGATGCGAGCTTCAACTGGAAGCCAGTGGAGTGTGCGGAGGAGGGGTGACATGAGAGAACTTGGGAAGGTTGAACACCAGACGGGCTGCGGCATTCTGGATGAGTTGTAGGGGTTTAATGGCACAGGCAGGGAGCCCAGCCAACAGCGAGTTGCAGTAATCCAGACGAAAGATGACAAGTGCCTGGATTAGGACCTGTGCCGCTTCCTGTGTAAGGCAGGGTCGTACTCTCCGAATGTTGTAGAGCATGAACCTGCAGGATCGGGTCACCGCCTTGATGTTAGCGGAGAACGACAGGGTGTTGTCCAGGGTCACGCCAAGGCTCTTCGCACTCTGGGAGGAGGACACAACGGAGTTGTCAACCGTGATGGCGAGATCATGGAACGGGCAGTCCTTCCCGGGAGGAAGAGCAGCTCCGTCTTGCCAGGGTTCAGCTTGAGGTGGTGATCCGTCATCCATACTGATATGTCGGCCAGACATGCAGAGATGCGATTCGCCACCTGGTTATCAGAAGGGGGAAAGGAGAAGATTAGTTGTGTATCGTCAGCGTAGCAATGATAGGAGAGGCCATGTGAGGATATGACAGAGCCAAATGACTTGGTGTATAGGGGAGAAAAGGAGAGGGCCTAGAACTGAGCCCTGGGGACACCAGTGGTGAGAGCACGTGGTGCGGAGACAGCTTCTCGCCACACCACTTGGTAGTAGCGACCGGTCAGGTAGGACGCAATCCAGGAGTGAGCCGCGCCGGAGATGCCCAGCTCGGAGAGGGTGGAGAGGAGGATCTGATGGTTCACAGTATCAAAGGCAGCAGACAGGTCTAGAAGGACAAGAGCAGAGGAGAGAGAGTTAGCTTTAGCAGTGCGGAGAGCCTCCGTGACACAGAGAAGAGCAGTCTCAGTTGAATGACCAGTCCTGAAACCTGACTGGTTTGGATCAAGAAGGTCATTCTGAGAGAGATAGCAAGAGAGTTGGCTAAAGACGGCACGCTCAATAGTTTTGGAAAGAAAAGAAAGAAGGGATACTGGTCTGTAGTTGTTGACATCAGTGGGATCGAGTGTTGGTTTTTTGAGAAGGGGTGCAACTCTCGCTCTCTTGAAGACGGAAGGGACATGGCCAGCGGTCAAGGATGAGTTGATCAGCGAGGTGAGGTAGGGGAGAAGGTCACCGGAGATGGTCTGGAGAAGATAGGAGGGGATGGGGTCAAGCGGGCAGGTTGTTGGGCGGCCTGCAGTCACTAGTCGCAAGATTTTATCTGGAGAGAGAGGGGAGAAAGAAGTCAAAGCATAGGGTAGGGCAGTGTGAGCAGGACCAGCAGTGTCATTAGACTTAACAAACGAGGATCGGATGTCGTCAACCTTCTTTTCAAAGTGGTTGACGAAGTCATCCACAGAGAGAGGGAGGGGGGAGGGGGAGGAGGATTCAGCAGTGAGGAGAATGTGGCAAAGAGCTTCCTAGGGTTAGAGGCAGATGCTTGGAATTTAGAGTGGTAGAAAGTGGCCTTAGCAGCAGAAACAGATGAATAAAATGTAGAGAGGAGGGAGTGAAAAGATGCCAGGTCGGCAGGGAGTTTAGTTTTCTTCCATTTCCGCTCAGCTGCCCGGAGCTCTGTTCTGTGAGCTCGCAATGAGTCATCAAGCCACAGAGCTGGAGGGGAGGACCGAGCCGGCCGGGAGGATAGGGGACACAGGGAGTCAAAGGATGCAGAAAGGGAGGAGAGGAGGGTTGAGGAGGCAGAATCAGGAGATTGGAGTGAGAAGGATTGAGCAGAGGGAAGAGATGATAGGATGGAAGAGGAGAGAGTAGGGAGAGAGAGAGCGAAGGTTGCGGCGGCGCGTTACCATCTGTGTAGGGGCAGAGTGAGTAGTGTTGGAGGAGAGCGAGAGAGAAAAGGATACAAAGTAGTGGTCGGAGACATGGAGGGGAGTTGCAGTGAGATTAGTAGAAGAGCAACATCTAGTAAAGATGAAGTCAAGCGTATTGCCTGCCTTGTGAGTAGGGGGGACGGTGAGAGGGTGAGGTCAAAAGAGGAGAGGAGTGGAAAGAAGGAGGCAGAGAGAAATGAGTCAAATGTAGACGTAGGGAGGTTGAAATCCCCCAAAACTTTGAAGGGTGAGCCATCCTCAGGAAAGGAACTTATCAAGGCGTCAAGCTCATTGATGAACTCTCCAAGGGAACCTGGAGGGCGATAGATGACAAGGATATTAAGCTTAAATGGGCTAGTGACTGTGACAGCGTGGAATTCAAATGAGGAGATAGACAGATGGGTTAGGGGAAAAATTGAGAATGACCACTTGGGAGAGATGAGGATTCCTGTGCCACCACCCCTCTGACCAGATGCTCTCGGGGTATGCGAGAACACATGGTCAGACGAGGAGAGAGCAGTAGGAGTAGCAGTGTTTTCAGTGGTAATCCATGTTTCCGTCAGCGCCAGGAAGTCGAGGGACTGGAGGGTAGCATAGGCTGGGATGAAGTCAGCCTTGTTGGCGGCAGAACGGCAGTTCCAGAGGCTGCCTGAGACCTGGAACTCCAGGTGTGTGGTGCGTGCAGGGACCACCAGGTTAGAGAGGCAGCAGCCACGCGGTGTGAGGCATTTGTGTAGCCTGTGCGGAGAGGAGAGAACAGGGATAGGCAGAGGCATAGTTGACAGGCTGCAGCAGATGGCTACAATTATGCAGAGGAGATCGGAATGAAATGAACTAACCATCTGGGAAAGGAGAGAGCAGGCCTCCCTCACCAAAAAAAATAAATATATAACTCTCCCAACTTCCACCTCAGAAACTATAATTGTTTCACTGAACCACCCGAATAAAACTCTCCCAACTTCCACTTTAGAAATTAGAATTGTTGTAAACTACAGCAGACTGTTATCAGTAGCTGTAATTAAGTACAGCAGCTACCAACCACCTAACGTTAATGCCTCGGATAATGAGGTTAGAAAAACAGCTGAATGGTGGCAGCTAGCTGGCTCAATCACAGGTACTCTTAAGCATGAAATAACATTGGAAACAACTAACCAAAGTTGCTAAAAGTTACCAGTAGCTACCCGCTAGCTAGCTAGCTAGCTAGCTTTGTTGGTCCAAGTAGTGGGTAAGCTAGCCTCGTGCTTCGCCGGGGTCCGCCGAATACAATACTTACCTACAATAATTACCTACAATAACCTACAATAACTACCTGAGTAAGCTACCTATAATACCTAACTACAATACCTACCTACAATCTAAATACATGGTTCAAGCTTTACTCAACACCATATAGAAGCCAAGCTTACCTTTCATAACGCAGCAATGATTAAACGTTGGGTGAAGCTAGCACAAAGATATTGTATTTAGCTACTACAGTACAGCCAGCTGGTAGTGTTGGCTAGCTAGCAATGGCTGCTGTGTTGACTTTGTTTGAAAAACGGCGTCGCTGCGAACAATGTAGCTGGCTAAAAGGATATTGTTTTTAGTTGCTACCGTTGCTAATAGCTACTCGCCAGCTAATCCAGGAGGTGAGTTAGCTAGCTAGCTTCGTGCTACACCGGCACCGCCGAATACAAAAGTAACCTACAATAACTACACAACAACTACCCACAACAGCCCACGATGCCTACCTATACTACTTAATAATATACAGCCCACGATGCCTACCTATAATACCTAACTACAATCTAAATACATAGTTTAAGCCTTACTCGACAAAGCCCAAGCTATGTATAAAGCCAAACTGGCAGACTGCAATCAGTAGCCGTAATTAAGTACAGCAGCTACCAACCACCTAACGTTAATGATAATGAGGTTAGAAAAACAGCTGAATGGTGGCAGCTAGCTGGCTCAATCACAGGTACTCTTAAGCGTGAAATAACATTGGAAACAACTAACCACCGTTGCTAAAAGTTACCAGTAGCTACCCGCTAGCTAGCTAGCTAGCTTTGTTGGTCCAAGTAGTGGGTAAGCTAGCCTCATGCTTCGCCGGGGTCCACCGAATACAGTCCTTACCTACAATAATTACCTACAATAACCTACAATAACTACCTGAGTAAACTACCTATAATACCTAACTACAATACCTACTGTGATGTCACGAGAGGCTGTGTCCTGGAGGGACGTTACATCCCCCTGAGGTGGCTGCAAACCCAGACAGCTATGGCTCCATCTGCTGGTATGGTCGGGAACTCCACCCCTCTATGGCCAATCTTCCCACGCAGCTGAAACAAATGAGGAGCTGATGAGCTGAAGGTTTGGGAAGGGAAGAGACACAGTCTCCAACCTGGGCTCTCTGGAGGACAAGAGTGCTGCACGTCCACTTCCATGAGGAATATAAGGATTTGGAGATACTTACCTTTGGGAAATACTCACCTTTGGATATATGCACCTGTGGAAATACGTGAGAGACATTTGGAAGGACTTTTTGCTGGGTTGGCCACTAGCTGCAACGTGGACTACAGTAAGGCTGGGGAAAAGTTATCTGAGCGAGTGAGAATTATGATTTTGGATGTGGAAGAGACATCCCTGAACTGTTAACCCTTAAAGAGCCACAAGAGAACAGAATTTTGTTATATTTTCGTTAATTTCCCAAGACCTATAATAAAATCCTTGTTTTGTTTGAACCTTGTCTCCTTGCACTACTTGAGCAATCCCGCTGAAAGCTGTGTAGCCTCTCGTGACGTCACAGATGGTGGAGAATACGGGCACGCTCAAGCGTTAATAGTGCATGTCAGAGGAGGATACCGAAGGTTTGATCACCCAGTTTTCCAAGTTGGCCGTAGGCTCCCCGCCCGACTGAAATGGAGGACATATTGAAAGCCCTTGTTGCTGGCCAGCAAGCCCAGATGCAAGCAAACGTGGCTCTCTTGGAGGAGCAAAAGAAACCCAACCTTCTGAAGGCAGAGGAATTGCAGTTGCAGAGACAGAGGGTGGTCCAAAATACCCGCCCAATAAAGGCAAGTGACTTTATATCTAAGATGGGAGCTACCGATGACATTGAGGCATACCTGCATGCATTTGAGGCCACGGCCACTAGGGGAAGCCTGGCCCAAGCAACAGTGGGTTGGTCTGTTAGCCCCCTTTCTAACCGGGGAATCGCTGAATGCTGTCCGGGACCTGGGCCCTGACCAGGTTACTGACTATGATGCCCTGAAGTCTGAGATCCTCAGCAGATATGGACTCACAAAGTTTGGTATGGCCCAGCGCTTTCACAGCTGGACCTTCCAACCAGACCAACCTCCTCGGGCGCAGATGCATGAACTTGTCCGAATCGCAAGGAAATGGCTGGATCCGCAGAGGAATACAGCAGCGGCGGTGGTGGAGGCCGTTGTGGTGGATCGTTACCTACGCGCCCTGCCTTATGAGGCAAAACGGTTCATCAGTCAACAGGCCTTGACCACGGCTGATCTGACCGTGGAAGCTGTGGAAAAGTACCAGGCCACAGCGGAGATGCTGAATGCTTCCCGAAAAGACCCCAGGAGTGCGGCCCCACCACAAATGGGAAGAACCCGTCCAAAGGACCCCAAGGTCTCGAACCCAGCCACGTCAGGACTTATCCCGGCCCAGGGGGAGCCAGAAACCCGGCGGGTCCAAGAAGAGTACACCAGGAGGGGGGAAACTCGACAGTGTTACCGGTGTGGGGAGATGGGACATATCTCCTGGCAGTGTGGGAAACCAGCCGATGAACCTATGCCCACTGCGGAGTCCTCCAGCTCAGCACCCACACACCGTTTTGCCTCGCTCTTGGGAGTCGTAGATGGCGGCCCAGATCGCCCCCTCCACCTGCCCGGTAACTGTGAATCACCATGATGTGGAGGCCTTACTGGATTCTGGTAGCCGGGCCACCCTGGTGCGTAAGGATTTGGTGGGCCCAACGTGTCTGACCCCGGGGGAAAGTCCTCCCAGTTTCCTGTGTCCATGGGGACACCAGAGAATACCCCATTACTGAACTTACAATGACCAGCACACGGGAACCATACACACGACGGCGGGGGTGGTTGATTCCCTCCCCGTCCCTGTCCTAATTGGGACGAGACTGCCCAGCCTTTTACCCACTCTGGAGAGAGTCTCAGGAGAGGATAACCCGAAAGTACCTCGGAAACGGAGAGGCAAGACTCATCCTGGGAAGGCTCCGGTGCAATCCTCCGAGTTACTCACTCCCGCCCGGGCTCTGATAGGGATGGCAGGTGCCCAGACCGACACAGAGACGGAGCTACAGAATCTGGACAAAGAACTGTCTGGTCTGAAGGGGACCGCTGAGAGGTATCGTTTGTTAAAGCAACAGTTAGACATGAAGACAGAAGAGTTAGATATCCTCCAGGCTAAACTCCAACAGAGCTCCTTCCCTAAGCAACAGGAGGAGCTGGAGAGGCTGCGCAGGACCATCGAGGAGTGTGAGGAGACCCTGCACAGTAGTAAGGAGGTCCAGAAGAAGGCAGAGGAGAAGTACAAGGTGTTGGAGAACAAGATGAAGAATGCGGAGGCAGAGAGAGAGAAGGAACTGAAAGCTGCTCAACAGAAGCTAAACTCTGCTAAAACCAAGGCTGATGCGTTCAGTAAGAAACTCAAGGAGAGACAACAGGAGGCTGAGTCCCTGGTCCTAGAGTTGGAGGAGTTGAAGAGAGAGCAGTCTGGCAAGCACCACGGCAATGCGGACGCCCTCTCCCGGCGTGATGCCTTCTTCGCTGCCTTTACCCGACGAGGACGTCGGTCCCGAGGAGGGGGATGTGATGTCACGAGAGGCTGTGTCCTGGAGGGACGTTACATCCCCCTGAGGTGGCTGCAAACCCAGACAGCTATGGCTCCATCTGCTGGTATGGTCGGGAACTCCACCCCTCTATGGCCAATCTTCCCACGCAGCTGAAACAAATGAGGAGCTGATGAGCTGAAGGTTTGGGAAGGGAAGAGACACAGTCTCCAACCTGGGCTCTCTGGAGGACAAGAGTGCTGCACGTCCACTTCCATGAGGAATATAAGGATTTGGAGATACTTACCTTTGGGAAATACTCACCTTTGGATATATGCACCTGTGGAAATACGTGAGAGACATTTGGAAGGACTTTTTGCTGGGTTGGCCACTAGCTGCAACGTGGACTACAGTAAGGCTGGGGAAAAGTTATCTGAGCGAGTGAGAATTATGATTTTGGATGTGGAAGAGACATCCCTGAACTGTTAACCCTTAAAGAGCCACAAGAGAACAGAATTTTGTTATATTTTCGTTAATTTCCCAAGACCTATAATAAAATCCTTGTTTTGTTTGAACCTTGTCTCCTTGCACTACTTGAGCAATCCCGCTGAAAGCTGTGTAGCCTCTCGTGACGTCACACTACCTACAATCTAAATACATGGTTTAAGCTTTACTCAACACCATATAAGAAGCCAAGCTTACCTCCTGCTAGAGAAAACACAACCTCTCCCGTCAGCAGCCCAAACTTTAAGCCAAACTTTAAGCCAACTCTGAAGTTCAAAGACGTTCAAAGTTCCTTCATAGAAGCCGCTCCTCCGTAGGTATAATTCTGTGGACCTAAATCAGATGTATGCATGCCGTAACAACAAGTTGTCCAGCGCTTCAAGCCAAGCCTCCTCCACCCTCTTTCGCTCCACCCTCTTTCGCTCTTCTTCCCCCTCTTCTTCCTTCTGTTCTTCCTTCTCTTCTTTTGCTGTCTCATTTTCTCACCTCAGTTTTGTTTGTGGTTGTTACAATGTAAAAATGAATGTATACATAAAAAAAAAACTGTTTTAAACGTTTTTTTGAGTTGGACCAAGAGTGTCAATACAACACCACAAATTGTTACACGCTTGCATGGAGAGAAGAGAAACACCAAAATCAATGGGTTGCAAAATGTATGTTTTCTACCCAGTCCCTTTTCTTTCTCACCGCTTGTCTTGTGTGTAACACATTATTTAACAGCAGTAACACATTATTTAACAGCAGTAACAAACTATTTAACAGCAGTAACACATTATTTAACAGCAGTAACACATTATTTAACAGCAGTAACACATTATTTAACAGCAGTAACACATTATTTAACAGCAGTAACACATTATTTAACAGCAGTAACATATTATTTAACAGCAGTAACACATTATTTAACAGCAGTAACACATTATTTAACAGCAGTAACACATTATTTAACAGCAGTAACACATTATTTAACAGCAGTAACACATTATTTAACAGCAGTAACACACTATTTAACAGCAGTAACACATTATTTAACATCAGTAACACATTATTTAACAGCAGTAACACATTATTTAACAGCAGTAACACATTATTTAACAGCAGTAACACATTATTTAACAGCAGTAACGCACTATTTAACAGCAGTAACATATTATTTAGCAGTAGTAACACATTATTTAACAGCATCTTTTTGAGATGAAAGCTGACATGGAGGTCATAGTTGGAACCTTACTGGATCCATTTCCACTAAGTGCTAGCTTTCCATTCTAGTATGAGTTTTAAACGCTGAGGTGTGTGTGTGTGTGCGTGCTTGCATATGTGCGTGTGTTAGAGAGAGAGAGAGAGAGAGAGAGAGAGAGAGAGAGAGACAGAGAGAGAGACAGAGAGAGAGACAGAGAGAGATACAGAGAGAGAGAGAGAGAGAGAAGGATTTACCTTTTCACCCCACCAGTCCCCGATGGGGGCAACCATTAAGTGCCCCAGGGTTTCTCCTCCTCGGGGTGAATCAAATCAAATTTAATTTGTCACATTGCTGAATACAACAGGCAGACTTTACCGTAAAATGCTTACTTACAAGCCCTTTCCCAACAATGCAGAGTTAAAAAGTAAGAAAATTAGCAAATAAAAATAGAAAATAGTAAAACAATAAATAACAATAACAAGGCTATATACAAGGAGTACCGGTACCGAGTCAATGTGCAGGGGTACGAGGTAGTTGAGGTAATATGTACATACAGGTAGGGGTAAAAGTGACTAGGCAATCAGAATAGATAATAAACAGAATAGCAGCAGCGTATTTATTTGAAATATGTATTTTAATTACTTCTGAGTATTTTGTAATATGAAATACACTGGGCTGAACTACACTCCCATTAATTCTATAACTTTTTTTACCCTCCATTGGTATCAGAAGTCTGATAGCACTATGGTGTGATAAAAGAGGCTGCTAAATGAACTAAATATACATGTAAAAATGAACAATTGCAAAGCATGCTGAGTAGTTTATTTTGATACATCTTTATGGTATCTTGTAATTTTTGCCCATCCCAGAGTGTGTGTGTGTGTTTGTGTGTGTGTGTGTGTGTGTTTGAGCGTGTGTGTGTGTGTTTGTGTGTGCGTGTGTGTGTGTTTGAGCGTGTGTGTGTGTGTGTGTGTGTGTGGCGTCAATATGCATGTGTGTGTGTTTTGTGTGAGCGTATGTGTGTGAGCGTATGTGTGTGTGTGTGTGTGTGTGTGTGTGTGTGTGTGTGTGTGTGTGTGTGTGTGTGTGTGTGTTGGAGTGTCGGTGTAAGTACGTGTGAGTGTGTGTGTAGTCCAGTGAGTGTGCAGAGAGTCAATGCAAAAAAGGGCGATTGCAAATAGTCCAGGTAGCCATTTGATTAACTGCTCAGCAATCTTATGGCTTGGGGGTAGAAGCTGTTCAGGAGAATTTGGGTCCCAGACTTGACGTTCCTGTACCACTTGCCATGCGGTAGCAGAGTAAACAGTTTATGGCTTGGGTGACTGGGGTCTTTGACAATTTTCCAGGCCTTCCTCTGACACCACCTATTATAGAGTTCCTGGACTGCAGGGAGCTTGGCCCCAGTGATGTACTGGGCCTTCCGCACCACCCTCTGTAGCGCCTTGCGGTCGAATGTCAAGCAGTTGCCATACCAAGCGGTGATGCAGCCAGTCAAGATGCTCTCAATAGTGCAGTTGTAGAACCTTTTGAGGATATGGCCCATGAGGAATCTTTTCAGCCTTCTGAGGGGGAAGAGGCATTGTCGTGCCTTCTTCACGACTGTGTTGGTGTGTGTGGACCATGTTAATTCCTTAGTGATGTGGACAACGAGGAACTTGAAGCTCTCGACCCGCTCCACTACTGCCTCATCGATGTGGATGGGGGTGTGCTCGGCCCTCCGCTTCCTGTAGTCCATGATCAGCGCCTTTGCCTTGCTGACGTTTACGTTTTTGTTCTGGCACCACACTGCCAGGTCACTGACCTCTTCCCTACAGGCTGTCTCATCGTTGTTGGTGATCAGGCCTACCACAGTCATGTCATTAGCAAACTTAATGATGGTGTTGAAGTCGTGTACGGCCACGCAGTCGTGGGTGAAGAGGAGGGGACTAAGCATGCACCCCTGAGGGGCCCCAGTGTTGAGGATCAGCTTGGCGATATGTGTTGCCTACCTTCACCACCTGGGGGGGCGGCCCGTCAGGAAGCCCAGGATCTAGTTGCAGAGGGAGGTGTTCAGTGCCAGGGTCCTGAGCTTGGAAGGCACTATGGTGTAGAGCTGTAGTCAAGAGCATTCTCACATAGGTGTTCCTTTTATCCAGGTGGGAGAGGACAGTGTGGAGTGCAATAAAGATAGCGTCATCTGTGGATCTGTTGGGGCAGTATGCGGATTGGAGTCGGTCCAGGATGCCTGGGATGATGGTGTTGACGTGAGCCATGACTAGCTTTCAAAGTATTTAATGGCTATAGAGGTGAGTGCTATGGGGCGATAGTCACCTTGGTGTTCTTGGGGCACAGGGACAATGGTGATCTGCTTGAAACAAGTAAGTATTACAGACTGGGTCAGGGAGATGTTGAAAAAGTTAGTGAAGACACTTACCAGCTGGTCAGTGCATGCTCTTAGTACGTGCCTTGGTAATCCATCTGGCCCGCGACCTTGTGAATGTTAAAGGTCCTGAACAGTCATTCTTAAAAGTACTTTTTCTCTCATGGCTAACTAACAGGAAGTTTGAAAGGACAGGCTGAGTGGACAGGGAGCTTATATTCATGAGCTCGCCTTGACTGACAGCTCTTTGAAACACCTAAGTCAAGCAACTTAGATGCAGTGAGCAGTGTTGCAGTAAAATCATCTCAAGCAAATTTGGTGATATTCAAAGCAACTCAAGCAACATTGAAATTGTGTATATATATATATATATATATATATATATATATATATATATATATATATATATATATATATATATATATATTATATCGCCCATTTGGCATGTCTCTTGTGATGTGGTTCACAGCAGCACTGATGGATGTGTTGACTTGACAACTGCTTCTGATTTTTGAACGAACCCTTCCTCCCCTTTTGTTCCATGCATGCTGAAGACCTAGCTAGCCAGTTACTAGCTAACACCAGTCACAGATGAAGACCTAGATAGACAGTTACTAGCTAACACCAGTCACAGATGAAGACCTAGCTAGCCAGTAACTAGCTAACACCAGACACAGATGAAGACCTAGCTAGCCAGTAACTAGCTAACACCAGACACAGATGAAAGAGGAAACATATAAGTATCTTTGCCATAGATTAATAGGGTTAACTTTTAAATATACTTGTTGACACCCCACAATCACATTTTGGCACCAGTAGAGTAGCCATCTAGCTACATAAACCATGCCCCTCTGCAAACACGCCGTCTCTGATGTTGGTTACAAGACAGTACTTATTTAAATCAGGTAAGAAAATATCATCTTACCATTCATATATTAGTTAAGGTGATGTCACCTTGTCCCATTCATAATTAATCTAAGTGTTTGACATGGGGGAGGGGACCAGTAACTTTATGATCAAACTTTATCAATGTAGAAGCAACAGTAATTTTTCATACTTGGATCTGGTTTCCTTAAAATATTATCAAATTTAACGACAAACATGATTTTGACTGTTCATGACCTTTAACCTGTTTAAAGGTTTGGCTCACATCGAGAGCAAGATTACAGCTGGTGCGCTCATGCATGGTTTGGTGTTGCTTTCCTTAAAGCGAGCATAGAAGGCATTTAGCTCCTGCTAGGCTCGTGTCACTGGGCAGCTCACGGCAGAGTTTCCCTTTGTAATCTGTGATAGTTTGCAAGTCTTGCCACATCTGACAGGCGTCAGAGCCAGCGTGGTAGGATTCGATCTTAGTCCTGTATTGAAGCGTTGCCTGTTTGATGGAGTGTCAGAGATCATAGCGGGATTTCTTATAAGTATCCGGATTAGTGTCCCACTCCTTGAAAGCGGCAACTCTAGCCTTTAGCTCAGTGCAGATGTTGCCTGTAATCCATGGCTTCCGGTTGGGATATGTACGTTCGGTCACTGTGGGGACGTCGTCGTCAATGCACTTATTAATGAAGCCATTGATTCATGTGGTAAACTCCTCAGTGTTATCGGAAGAATCCCGGAACATATTCAAGTCTGTGCTAGCGAAACAAGTATTGTAGTTTAGCATCTGCGTCATGTGACCACTTCCGTATTGAGCGAGTTTAGTTTTTGCTTGTAAGCGGGAATCAGGAGGATATAATTATGGTCAGATTTGCCAAATGGAGGGCGAGGGAGAGCTTTGTACGCATCTCTGTGTGTCGAGTAAAGGTGGTCTATGTTTTTTTCCCCTCTTGTTGCACATGTGACATGCTGGTAGAAATTAGTTAAAACAGATTTAAGATTTTCTGTATTAAATCCCCGGCCACTAGGAGTGCCGCCTCTGGATGAGCATTTTCTTGTTTGTTTATGGCCTTATACATGAAAACACTTGGTAAGCAGTGTGGTCTGCAGCTCATTATTAGGTATTCTAACTCAGGCGAGCAAAGCCCTGAGACTTCCTGAACATTAGTGATGGCGCACCAGCTGTTGTTATCAAAGAGACACACCCCTCCCCAGTGGTGGAAAAAGTACCCAACTGTCATACTTGAGTAAATGTAAAGATACCTTAATAGAAAATGACTCAAGTAAAAGTCACCCAGACATCATTTACAAACTAAGCATGTTTTTAGTGAATCTGCCAGATCAGAGGCAGTAGGATAGGATAGTTTTGAACGGAGCTTATCCAGTTTGTGCTCCAATGACTGTACGTTCGCCAAAGGAACGGAGGGTAGGGACGGTAGTTTCATCAGTATGCCCACCTGTCTGCCCCTTTTGCGGCGTCGCTTCCTTTTCCCGAGTCCCAGCGATTAGGGCCTTGTCTGGAGTAAGCAGGGCATCCACAGCAGCTGACTCGTTGAAGTCGAAGTTGTCGTCCAAATCGAGGTTAATGATTACTGTTCTGATTTCCAGAAGCCGTTTTCAGTCATAGGAAATGATGGCGGAGAAATTATGCACAAAAAAAGTAAAGATCAGCGTAAACAAATACACAAAGTAGCAGTATTGGTCGGGACCCAGTAATACGGCCACCATCTTAAAGGACAAGATGGATGAAGGCCACTCATGTGAGAGAGACTATGTAAGACCTTGGCCAACACGTGACTAATTTACATCCCAGGTTGGGGTCAATCCCAGTTCAATTCAATCTGCTCAGGGGGTTAACAGTTGTCGTTTGAAGAGTTAGAATATTCCTTCAATCGATCCATTCTTGAGAAAATCTTCAGAGGAGATGGATTTGAAATGGACCGCAACTCTTGATATTGCATAACATAAAGGGTATGTTTAGTGGTGTTAAATAACTAAGTAAATATACTTTGATTCCTTAAGATTTTTTTTCTGTATCTGTACTTTACTTTACTATTTATATTTTTGGCAACTTTTACTTTTACTCTACTACATTCCTAAAGAAAATATAAGTATGAAAAGAATATACAGAATTGTACTTAAAGGGGTAAAAATGGTTTTCACTGTAGTGTTACCCTGTGAGATACGTCCATTGTACCATTAGTTATAGGTACATAGTTGTACCATTTCCTAAAAAGAGCCAATAGAGTACTATATACTCCATATACTTCGCCATTGATTATTTGGATGAATCAGGATTGGACTGGTGCAGTGAGTTTCAAGCCTGTTTGCGGATGATCAATGGTTTCCACAAGATTCCACAGCCACAAAGTCAAAATTGGCTATATCTTAAACATTTATGAAAACAAATAATTGTTTTTTGGCCATGATAAACACAGATAAGGCCGCTCAGTGTTGGGTCTCAATAGGTGACCAGTTACAGGATCCAAGGTGTGTGACGCTAGTTCCTACTTCCAATATGAGTACATTTTATGAGGGGGACTGTGTGCAAATTTTCTAACAGTAAATATTTGTAACGTTGGGAGAGGGGTGCATTTTTAAAATGACACCTTGAGTTGGCCACACCCCCACTAATCCATGCCTCCACCCTGGTAAACAGAAACGTACCTTCACCGTACCCCGTTTTTTAAGAGTGTGTGATGATTGTACAGTATCTCTCTTTCTCTCTCTCTCTCGCTTTCGCTCTCTCCCTCCCTCCCCAGTCAATCCCCTTCTCTCTCAAGCCTTCAATTCTCTCTCTCTCTCTCTCTCTCTCTCTCTCCCTCTGTCAAGATAATAATAATCCAAGATCCCCTGGCGCAGTAACCGTCCAAATGAAGAGGAAGAAAAACCACCAACCCGCCTTTGAAAGTAGTGCCAGGAGAGGAAATGTCAAGGTTAAGCATAGGAAACGACAGGCTAATACAATGGAGTTATGTTAGTGCCGTGGGACTCTATGCCAGTGCCACGGCTTACATGATCTCACAGGAATGCGGTGCACCTGCCAGATTTAATCTTCTTTCTCTATGAGAAACTGAGAAAACCATCGAAGGGATCATGTTTTTAGTTCCACGGCCCCTGTGGTTGTGTTAATGTTAGATGGCTTGCCTAGGTTACTGTGTGTACAGTTGAAGGTAGCCTAGAGGATAGAAAGGTAGGTGTTGGGGAGAGTGAGATCCCTATTGGATTAATTTTGATGGTGCAGGGACGTTGCCTTACCTACACCTGCAGACAGATGTTTTCTGCTAGCCTTTACCTCAGGAAGTTAACACTGTCTTCTTTAGTGGGTGAATAACACAGATGTCTTGGGCTCAATTTTTGATTTGATTAGACTATTTTGGTGCATTGATTCATTTTCATAGAGCTTCTAAGGACTGTGTGTGTCACGATCGTCGTAATGAGTGGACCAAGGCGCCGCGTGATATGAGTACATACTTTAATAGGTACTTTTCAAATACAACAAAAACAACAAAACGATACGTGAAGTCCTCGGTCAATAACACAAACCTACACGGATCAAGATCCCACGAATCACAAGTGCACAAAAGGCTGCCTGAGTATGGTTCCCAATCAGAGACAACAAGCAACAGCTGATTCTCGTTGCCTCTGATTGAGAACCACCCCGGCCAACATAGAAACACATACCCTAGAACAGAACATAGGAAACGAAACATAGACACTACACAAAGAAACTAACACCCTGGCTCAACATACAAGAGTCCCCAGAGCCAGGGCGTGACAATGTGCCTGCACAGCCCAATGCACACAACATTCTGCTTCAATATAAACTAACATTTAGTCAAATGAATGAGCAACTGGCAAACACGTTAATACAACAATTTCAAAGCAACAGATTGGAGATAGTTATGCTCTATAAATAAATGCAACTAAAGCAGAATGGGAATCATAAACAAACGTACAACTTTTAGTGTTGAAAATAAGCTTGGAGGACTACAGTGGGCTGTTGGTTATTTTCTCAAAATTTGCTCCTTAAGGCACATAACACGATTGTAAACTTTCATTGTTCAGTATAAAGAAACCAACTGTAAACAGCATAGAGTATCTATTATATAGCTAGACCAGGGGTTGTCATTCTAGATACTCACATACTGACTTATTCTGACAGCACTGGTTGTAAAAACACTAATGCACTGACCACTGCAGAGAAAGGTAAAGTTACGGGTCAAACCATTGAAGAGATATTTTATTTATTTACATCATTTAGCAGACGCTCTTATCCAGAGCGACTTACAAATTGGTGCATTCGATTTATGATAGCCAGTGGGACAACCACTTTTTATTTTTTTATTTTTTTATGGGGGGTGGGGGAAGAAGGATTACTTTATAGTATTCCAGGTATTCCTTAAAGAGGTAGGGTTTCAAGTGTCTCCGGAAGGTGGTCAGTGGCTCCGCTGTCCTGGCATCATGGGGGAGCTTGTTCCACCATTGGGGTGCCAGAGCAGCGAATAGCTTTGACTGGGCTGAGCGGGAACTGTGCTTCCATAGAGGTAGGGGGGCTAGCAGGCCAGAGGTGGATAAACGTAGTGCCCTCGTTTGGGTGTAGGGTCTGATCAGAGCCTGAAGGTAAGGGAGGTCCCGTTCCCCTCACAGCCCGTAGGCAAGCACTATGGTCTTGTAGTAGATGTGAGCCTCAACTGGAAGCCAGTGGAGTGTGTTGAGGAGCGGGGTGACATGAGAGAACTTGGGAAGGTTGAACACCAGACGGGCTGCAGCGTTCTGGATAAGTTGTAGGGGTTTAATGGCACAGGCAGGGAGTCCAGCCAACAGCGAGTTGCAGTAATCCAGACGGGAGATGACAAGTGCCTGGATTAGGACCTGTGCCGCTTCCTGTGTAAGGCAGGGTCGTACTCTCCGAATGTTGTAGAGCATGAACCTACAGGATCGGGTCACCGCCTTGATGTTAGCAGAGAACGAAAGGGTGTTGTCCAGGGTCACGCCAAGGCTCTTTGCACTCTAGGAAGAGGACACAATGGAGTTGTCAACCGTGATGGCAGTCCTTCCCCGGGAGGAAGGATCGAGTGTAGGTTTTTTGAGGAGGGGTGCAACTCTCGCTCTCTTGAAGATGGAAGATAGAAAGATGGATTCCCCACCCACTTCAGGATGTCTTCTCCCATACAGAGAGAAATGTTTTGTTTTTTAAGTACCTGAAAGAAGAACACGTGTGACATTCATAGAAAATCAAAGAGCTTGGTTAGGGCACTCTCTCTCTCTCTCTCTCTCTCTCTCTCTCTCTCTCTCTCTCTCTCTCTCTCTCTCTCTCTCTCTCTCTCTCTCTCTCTCTCTCTCTCTCTCTCTCTCTCTCTCTCTCTCTGATTGTTGTAGACTTTCTCTGAACCAATTATATTTGCTATTTGACCAATCGTGATCTCAGTGCAGCCCGCTCAAGACACAGTCAATTGTCAACATGGAGGCAATAACATATTTTGTAATGAACAGACATGATGGGAAGACAACAGAGTCATAAGCTGCAGCAGTGTGGCTAGGGGCACATTTAAGTCCACGACAACAGAAGATGAAAAATAGAAAAGATGGATGTGAATTAGTTTGATGGATACGCCTTGTAACACATGATGTATGGGTGAGCATCAAACCAAAAAAGTAATAAGAACAAGAATAATATTACAATTGTGGGAGGTTATTGAGTGTAAATGAATTGAATATCCTCCCTCCCATGCATCCTCAAGATTCGGTGTGAAATGAAAATGCATAATGAGAGATTGAAAGCCTTGTTTGTATGGTATAGTTGGAACAGTGTCAAGGCACTGCCACTATGCTTCTCTCTGCTCTCTGGCCTACAGTAGATAGTGTGGGCAACATATTTTACACAAACATTACATGGAGATAGATTGGTGGTTGCATTTGTCTTTCATTTGTCATTTCTTTCTGAATTTGTTCCATATTGATTGATTACTGTGTCTATTCCTCCAATTTAAACAGAGAATGTTAACAAACAAATGTCAATTACTCTACATATTGTCTGTTCATCCAACTGTATTTCCATTGTTACATTTTCTCTCTCTCTCTCTCTCTCTCTCTCTCTCTCTCTCTCTCTCATTATGATTCCACACCCGTCCGCAAGCCGCTCACATCTACAGGGTTGTGGAAAAGAGCATCCTCCCTCCAGGGGTACATTTTCATCCTGGCACATGACAACCTCTGCGAAGGTGTCACCTAATCGGGAGGGAACAACTGAATGGTGACGCACGCCTGCATCCATGGCCCAAGCATTTACAATTAATCGTACATTTTACATTTACATTTACGTCATTTAGCAGACGCTCTTATCCAGCGCGACTTACAAATTGGTGCATTCACCTTATGATAGCCAGTGGGACAACCACTTTACAATATATCTATATATTTAGTTTTTTTTTTTTTTGGGGGGTAGGGGGAGGGTAGAAGGATTACTTGATCCTAGCATTCTGGATGAGCTGTAGGGGTTTAATGGCACTGGCAGGGAGCCCAGCCAACAGCGAGTTGCAGTAATCCAGACGGGAGATGACAAGTGCCTGGATTAGGACCTTTGCCGCTTCCTTTGTAAGGTAGGGTCGTACTCTGCGAATGTTGTAGAGCATGAACCTACAGGATCGGGTCACCGCTTGATGTTAGCGGAGGAACGACAGGGTGTTGTCCAGGGTCACGCCAAGGTTCTTTGCACTCTGGGAGGAGGACACAACGGAGTTGTCAACCGTGATGGCGAGATCATGGAGCGGGCAGTCGTTCCCCGGGAGGAAGAGCAGCTCCGTCTTGCCGAGGTTCAGCTTGAGGTGGTGATCCGTCATCCACACTGATATGTCTGCCAGACATGCAGAGATGCGATTCGCCACCTGGTTATCAGAAGGGGGAAAGGAGAAGATGAATTGTGTGTCGTCTGCGTAGCAATGATAGGAGAGGCCATGTGAGGATGTGACAGAGCCAAGTGACTTAGTGTATAGAGAGAATAGGAGAGGGCCTAGAACTGAGCCCTGGGTGACACCAGTGGTGAGAGCACGTGGTGAGGAGACAGATTCTCGCCACGCCACCTGGTAGGAGCGACCTGTGAGGTAGGACGCAATCCAAGAGTGAGCAGCGCCGGAGATGCCCAACTCGGAGAGGGTGGAGAGGAGGATCTGATGGTTCACAGTATCAAAGGCAGCAGATAGGTCTAGAAGGATGAGAGCAGAGGAGAGAGAGTTAGCTTTAGCAGTGTGGAGAGCCTCCGTGACACAGAGAAGAGCAGTCTCAGTTGAATGACCAGTCTTGAAACCTGACTGGTTTGGATCAAGAAGGTAATTCTGAGAGAGATAACAAGAGAGTTGGCTAAAGACGGCACGCTCAAGAGTTTTGGAGAGAAAAGAAAGAACGGATACTGGTCTGTAGTTGTTGACATCAGAGGGATCGAGTGTAGGTTTTTTGAGAAGGGGTGCAACTCTCGCTCTCTTGAAGACGGAAGGGACATAGCCAGTGGTCAAGGATGAGTTGATGAGCGAGGTGAGGTAAGGGAGAAGGTCTCCGGAAATGGTCTGGAGAAGAGAGGAGGGGATAGGGTCAAGCCATGTGTAGAGCATGAACCTACATGGAACCTGTGAATGAGCAACTCTGTATGACAGACTGGGTTCAAATCCAGGTTGCTGTGCTAAGACTGTTAGCCTGCCGAGCTAAACCCTGACCTATATATGATATACACCCCCAAAAAATTGGTTCCTCAAGTGTTCTTTGGGAGGGGTGATGGTTCTAATTTATATGGAACCATAATGACTCAAATAACACTTTGAGCTCTTCAGTGGTTCTTTACAGTTCACAAAAGGGTTCTTTGCTCTTTTAGTGATAACTAAAATGTAGTGGAGGCAAATATTTTGGGGCGTGGTTTGCTCACAACTGTGCAGCTGTGAGTGAGAGTGTCATTCCAGTTTATCTAATGTGTTGTGTTATGCCATTACATAAAAATCAAATCAAATTGTATTGGTCACATATACATATTTAGTAGATGTTATTGCGGGTGTAGCGAAATGCTTGTGTTTCTAGCTCCAACAGTGCAGTAGTATCTAACAATTCATAACAATTCACACAATACACACAAATCTTAAAGTAAAAGAATGGAATTAAGAAATATATAAGTATTAGGATGAGCAATGTCGGAGTGGCACAGACTAAAATACAGTAGAATAAAATACAGATATATATATATATATATATATATATATATATATATATATATATATATATATATATATATATATATGAGATGAGTAAAGCAAATATATGTAAACATTATTAAAGTGACTAGTGTTTCATTATTAAAGTGGCCAGTGATTCCAAGTCGAAGTATATAGGGCAGCAGCCTCTAAGGTGCAGGGATGCGTAACCGGGTGGGAAGTCGGCTAGTGATGGCTATTTAACAGTCTGATGGCCTTGAGATAGAAGCTGTTTTTCAGTCTCTCGGTCCCAGCTTTGATGCACCTGTTCTGACCTTGCCTCCTGGATGGTAGCCGGGTGAACAGGCCGTGGCTCGGTAGTTGTTGTCCTTGATTATCTTTTTGGCCTTCCTGTGACATTGGGTGCTGTAGGTGTCCTGGAGGGAGGCAGTGTGCCCCCGGTGTTGCGTTGGGCAGACTGCACCACCCTCTGGAGAGCCCTGCGGTTGCGGGCGGTGCAGTTGCCATACCAGTTAGTGATACAGCCCGACAGGATGCTCTTGATTGTGCATCTGTAAAAGTTTGTGATGTTTTTAGGTGCCAAGCCAAATTTCTTCAGCCTCCTGAGGTTGAAGACGCGCTGTTGCGCCTTCTTCACCACACTGTCTGTGTGGGTGGATCATTTCAGATCGTCAGTGATGTGTACGCCGAGGAACTTGAAGCTTTCCACCTTCTTCACTGCGGTCCCATCGATGTGGATAGGGGCGTGCTCCCTCTGCTGTTTCCTGAAGTCCACAATCAGCGCCTTTGTTTTGTTGACGTTGAGTGAGAGGTTATTTTCCTGGCACCACTCTCCCATGGCTCTCACCTCCTCCCTGTAGGCTGTCATTGATGGTAATCAGGCCTACTACTGTTGTGTTGTCTGCAAACTTGATGATTGAGTTGGATGCTTGCATGGCCTATACACTTCCTGATAAACTCAGTCACCGTATCCGTGTATTCGTCAATTATATTCTCAGAGGCTACCTGGAACATATCCTAGTTCGTGTGATCAAAACAATCTTGATCATCATATTATAGATGGTTAGGGCCAGTGACAGTGTCTTGTGAAAGACTCACGTATGGCCTTGTTTCATTTGAGAACGGTTGATTAGATCAATCAGTCAGTGGTTCTCAATTCTCTTCTCAGGGACCCCCAGCTGTTCCAGAGGTAGCTCTCTTGATTCACCTTGTTAATTAACACAGTAATAAATCCTATGGAATTTTAACAATATAATATGGCTGACCAGAATAAAAAACCCTGTATGGTTCTTTAAAAGGATCTACAATGAACCTTTCAGATTGAAAAATGTTATTTAATCTTTTATTGTCATTCACAGCAGATACAGATACTGGACCTATCAGCATTTTGTCTGGTGGTACATGTTAGTCATCATCCCTTTGTATGGTGTCGCATATAATACAGTCCCCTGACATGTCAGACATCTGTATCAACCTGTCTGTAAGTCAGGGGACTCCATGACAAACCATCTCTCCTGTCTTCCAGCTGTATCAACCTGTATGTTAGTCAGGGGACTGACTCCATGACAAAACATCTCTCCTGTCTTCCAGCTGTATCAACCTGTCTGTTAGTCAGGGGACTCCATGACAAACCATCTCTCCTGTCTTCCAGCTGTATCAACCTGTATGTTAGTCAGGGGACTCCATGACAAACCATCTCTCCTGTTCTCCAGCTGTATCAACCTGTCTGTTAGTCAGGGGACTCCATGACAAACCATCTCTCCTGTCTTCCAGCTGTATCAACCTTTATGTTAGTCAGGGGACTCCATGACAAACCATCTCTCCTGTCTTCCAGCTGTATCAACCTTTATGTTAGTCAGGGGACTCCATGAAAAACCATCTCTCCTGTTCTCCAGCTGTATGTTAATAAAAATGTTTTTTGTTTGTTGCAGAAATGCCTTCTGGAGCATGTGAACTTTCATGTGCCTTAATAACAAACTTGTATGCCATCTGTAAAAATAAATACAATTGTTAAATTAAGAGCCTAGTTGGTTTAGCCATGGAAAAAGACAGCAGCCTTCCCGCTAGCCATGATTGGCTGAGATAATGAGATGGCTGAACTGCATAAGTGTTGCTCTCCACTTTCTGGAGGACCGAGTTTTGAAATCAGTGGAATTAGAGTATGAAAGCTAAGGAGATGGAGAAACTACTGGCGTTTGATTGCAAATACGCAGGCAGAGTCGAAAAGAGAACACACAGAAGGCTGTTGGATAAAACACCTGTCTCCGGATTACATCTTCAAACTTAGGGCAACCATGGCATCCATGACAGAGAGGGAGAAGCGTCCATCCATGTATATGGGTAAAATAGTCTAGCTAGCTACATTTTCAGATATTACACATTTCTAATTTAGTCAGAAAGACGTCTTAATTTCAAGTTAAAGTGTTCTGTTAGCTAGCTGGCTAACATCAGCTGGCTGGCTAGCTAGCTAATGTTATCTGTATGATCTGTGTAGTAGTATTATTCGTATCTCAGAGCCATTTGCATTGCTAGTTATAGCCTAATGTTAGCTAGCTAACATTGAACCTGGTTGGTTAATTACCTGCAGATTCATGCAGGGTAGTAATGTTATGAGTTGGGATTATTTAGTTAGTAAGCTACATGTCTAAACAAAAGATTCCACTATGCAAGTAACTATTTCAATAGAATGTTTATGATGTCACTGCGACAACTGTTGATAGACATAGCTGGTAAATTCGCTCTGGCTATCTACTCCGATTTCAGAGCACTCTCGTCTGAGTGTGCCAAAGTGCAGAATAACTGATGAATTTACGAACGCTCAACACCCGTTGAATATGGCACAGTTGCAGTCACCAACGCTCTAGATAACATAAAGACAGCCTAACCAGCTCTGCTAGGGCGAGTAAAATGGTCAGAGTGAGCTGTTCTCTCATTTGTGTCTGGAAGCAGCTAACAAGCTAGCCAACGTTAGCCAGTTAGTTAAATTTGGCAGCCGCTATAGACAGATCATTTGGAAAAAGCTGTGAACCAGAGAACCTTTTCCAACTGATCTGTCGATATCGGCTGCTAAATTTAATCCATCTTGTTTCTATGCTTCTACGTTTTTTCGTCTTTTACTTTCGGTTTTGTACACCAGCTTCAAACAGCTGAAACAACAATATGTTTTGGTTATGGAAAATATGTTTCACAATGGTTTAGATGGTACACGGATTCTCTATACTATACTATTATTTTGTCACAAAAAACGTAATTAGGCGAACTATTAGAGTTATAGCAACCAGGAAATGGTGGAGCGATTTCTGTATAGTGCACCTTTAATGTGGAATCTATCTTTTTACTGTATATTTTAAACATGGATGCCTGTTTCCTAACCCTTTAACTTTCTCCTTCAAAAGTCCTCCACAACCAAGTCACGACATGAGCATGTGTTTCTGAACATTCTCCTGAATTATTTGTTTCATTTCCATCAATAGAAATGCTGATTCTCCACATTCTCTCTCTCTCTCTCTCTCTCTCTCTCTCTCTCTCTCTCTCTCTCTCTCTCTCTCTCTCTCTCTCTCTCTCTCTCTCTCTCTCTCTCTCTCTCTCTCTCTCTCTCTCTCTCTCTCTCTCTCTCTCTCTCTCCAGTCTCTATCCTTCTCCTCTCTCTCTTTCTCCACCACCACACTTTCTGTCAGCTGATGATCTCTGAGCACTTTGAATATCCTCCAGCCTCTCTGCTAACATCTACCCTCTGGAACCAATTCAAATCAACATGTTCCACAAAAGAACGGGACACGGCTTGCTGCTCGTTCCAGTGAATGAACAATGCTGACCAGAGAATGTCATGTTGCCTACTGTAAACACAATGACTTGGATTTCAATATTCAAACAGATTATTGAAGTATCTAGGGTACATGGTTGCTGATGGAGAATAGGACAAGACAGGTGCAAGGAGAATTCTTCATCTATATCCACGTTCTCAACCTCCGAAGTTGTAACAATGTGGCTACTGCAAAGGTTATTCCAAACTTTCATTAGCTGTAGCTAAGACTACACAGAGAAAGAGTGACAACACCTGCAAAGGAATCACCGTGGTTACCTGGCTGTCACAGACAATCAGACGCAGCAGTGAGCCCCTGGAACAGAACAGAGATGAGAGACTGGGCCGAGACTTGCTTAAGGGCTCACATGTTTACGTATTCTCTCTCTCTCAATTCAATTTAAGGGCTTTATTGGCATAGGAAACATATGTTAACATTGCCAAAGCAAGTGAAGTAGATAGTAAACAAAAGTGAAATAAACAATTAATATTAACAGTAAACATTACACTCAGAAGATCAAAAATAATTAAGACATTTCAAATGTCATATTATGTCTTTATACAGTTGAAGTCGGAAGTTTACATACACCTTAGCCAAATACATTTAAACTCAGTTTTTCACAATTCCTGACATTTAATCCTAGTAAATATTCCCTGTCTTAGGTCAGTTAGGATCACCACTTTATTCTAAGAGTGTGAAATGACAGAATAATAGTAAAGATAATTATTTATTTCATCTTTTATTTTTTTCATCACATTCCCAGTGGGTCAGAAGTTTACATACACTCAATTAGTATTTGGTAGCATTGCCTTTAAATAGTTTAACTTGGGTCAAACGTTTCGGGTAGCCTTCCACAAGCTTCCCATAATAAGTTGGGTGAATTTTGGCCAATTCCTCCTGACAGAGCTGGTGTAACTGAGTCAGGTTTGTAGGCCTCCTTGCTCGCACACACTTTTTCAGTTCTGCCCACAAATGTTCTATAGGATTGAGGTCAGGGCTTTGTGATGGCCATGTCCTTAAGCCATTTTGCCACAACTTAGGAAGTATGCTTGGGGTCATTGTCCATTTGGAAGACCCATTTGCGACCAAGCTTTAACTTCCTGACTGATGTCTTGAGATGTTGCTTCAATATATCCACATAATTTTCCTTACTCATGATGCCATCTATTTTGTGAAGTGCACCAGTACTGATATTTGTCCCCATGTGCAGTTGCAAACCGTAGTCTAGCTTGTTTTATGGCGGTTTTGGAGCAGTGGCTTCTTCCTTGCTGAGCGGCCTTTCAGGGTTATGTCGATATAGGACTTGTTTTACTGTGGATATAGATACTTTTGTACCTGTTTCTCCAGCATCTTCACAAGGTCCTTTGCTGTTGTTCTGGGATTGATTTGCACTTTTCGCACCAAAATCGTTCATCTCTAGGAGACAGAACTCGCGTCTCCTTCCTGAGCGGTATGACGGCTGCGTAGTCCCATGGTGTTTATACTTGCGTACTATTGTTTGTACAGATGAACATGGTACCTTCAGGCGTTTAGAAATTGCTCCCAAGGATGAACCAGACTTGTGGAGGTATTCAATTTTTTTTCAGAGGTCTTGGCTGATTTATTTTGATTTTCCCATGATGTCAAGCAAAGAAGCACTGAGTTTGAAGGTAGGCCTTTAAATACATCCACAGGTACACCTCCAATTGACTCAAATGATGTCAATTAGCCTATCAGAATCTTCTAAAGCCATGACATCATTTTCTGAAAATTTCCAAGCTGTTTAAAGGCACAGTCAACTTAGTGTTTGTAAACTTCTGACCCACTGAAATTGTAATACAGTGAATGATAAGTGAAATAATCTGTCTGTAAACAATTGTTGGAAAAATTTACTTGTGATATGCACAAAGTAGATGTCCTAACCGACTTGCCAAAACTATAGTTTGTTAACAAGAAATGTGTGGAGTGGTTGAAAAACGAGTTTTAATGACTCCAACCTAAGTGTATGTAAACTTCCGACTTCAATTGTACAGTGTTGTAAGTCTCTCTCTCTCTCTCTCTCTCTCTCTCTCTCTCTCTCTCTCTCTCTCTCTCTCTCTCTCTCTCTCTCCAATTTCAATCTTTCTCTCTCTCTCTAACTTAGACATATTTTCTGGAACAATATACTCTTCAAACATGTCAAGTTTCCAGAGTGGACTCTCGAGTACGTTTAATTATATTTTACATTTTACATTTTCGTCATTTAGCAGATGCTCTTATCCAGAGCGACTTACAAATTGGTGCATTCACCTTATGATAGCCAGTGGGACAACCACTTTACTTTTTTTTTTTTGGGGGGTAGGGTAAGGGAGGGTAGAATGATTTCTTTATCCTATCCCAGGTATTCCTTAAAGAGGTGGGGTTTCAAGTGTCTCCGGAAGGTGGTGAGTGCCGTTCCCTTCACAGCTCCGTAGGCAAGCACCATGGTCTTGTAGCAGATGCGAGCTTCAACTGGAAGCCAGTGGAGTGTGCGGAGGAGCGGGTTGACGTGAGAGAACTTGGGAAGGTTGAACACCAGACGGGCTGCGGCGTTCTGGATGAGTTGTGGGGGTTTAATGGCACAGGCAGGGAGCCCAGCCAACAGCAAGTTGCAGTAATCCAGACGGGAGACGACAAGTGCCTGGATTAGGACCTGTGCCGCTTCCTGTGTAAGGCAGGGTCGTACACTGCGAATGTTGTAGAGCATGAACCTACAGGATCGGGTCAACACCTTGATGTTAGCGGAGAACGACAGGGTGTTGTCCAGGGTCACGCCAAGGCTCTGTGCACTCTGGGAGGAGGACACAACGGAGTTGTCAACCATGATGGTGAGATCATGGAACGGGCAGTCCTTCCCCGGGAGGAAGAGCAGCTCCGTCTTGCCGAGGTTCAGCTTGAGGTGGTGATCCGTCATCCACACTGAAATGTCTGCCAGACATGCAGAGATGCGATTTGCCACCTGGTTATCAGAAGGGGGAATGGAGAAGATTAATTGTGTGTCGTCTGCGCGTAGCAATGATAGGAGAGGCCATGTGAGGATATGACAGAGCCAAGTGACCTGGTGTATAGCAAAAATAGGAGAGGGCCTAGAACTGAGCCCTGGGGGACACCAGTAGTGAGAGCACGTTATGCGGAGACAGATTCTCGCCACGCCACCTGGTAGGAGCGACCTGTCAGATAGGACGCAATCCAAGAGTGAGCCACGCCAGAGATGCCCAACTCGGAGAGGGTGGAGAGGAGGATCTGATGGTTCACAGTATCAAAGGCAGCAGATAGGTCTAGAAGGACGAGAGCAGAGGAGAGAGTGTTAGCTTTAGCAGTGCGGAGAGCCTCCGTGACACAGAGAAGAGCAGTCTCAGTTGAATGACCAGTCTTGAAACCTGACTGGTTTGGATCAAGAAGGTAATTCTGAGAGAGATAGCAAGAGAGTTGGCTAAAGACGGCACGCTCAAGAGTTTTGGAGAGAAAATAAAGAAGAGATACTGGTCTGTAGTTGTTGACATCGGAGGGATCGACTGTAGGTTTTTTGAGAAGGGGTGCAACTCTCGCTCTCTTGAAGATGGAAGGGACATGTTGTAACGATCCCGGCAGTCTGAGTCGGGTCCTGTCTGGAGACCAGTGTTTTGGGTTCGTAGTCTCCTGTTTCCCGAGGGTTCGGGAACGCTCCGGGGAGCTCTCTGGTTTTCCGCACCTGCATCCCGTCAGCAATCTGCACACCTGGCCCTCATCATCACCCTTTTTAGGTTCTGGCCAAACATCCAGTTCCTGCCGGATCGTTAGCCATGAACAGTAGGTGTTCTGTGTATCAGTTTAGAGTTTCTTGGCGTAAGTTTTGTTGTTTTTGTACTTTGTTGAGTTTTTTGTGTCCTTACCTCCGTTTTTGTTCCACCTGCAGTCACACGTCCGGAACCTTCACCCCACCTCTGCCTGATGGTCGGCGGCCGCCGAGCCATCACTGGACCTTGTGCACACACCAACTACTCATCCACGCCGCCCGCTCTGTCCCTGGATTATTCTGCACCTTCGGTTGTATCTAAATAAACCCTCACCTTCGTTCAACTCTCCTTGTCCTGGTCTGCTTCTGGGTTCTGGCTGAGGGAACTGTGACAGAACGATCCGGCCAAATATGAACCCAGCGGACCTGGACTCTGTTCGCCATGCCATTACCCAGCAGGAGAAGATGTTGGGCCATCATAGCATGGTACTACAGGAGATCGCGTTGTCAGTTTGGAACCTTTCTACCGCCTGACGGAGGTCCAGAACCAACGCCAGTGTCGGTGGAGGACCCACTACCGGTTTTCACCATCTCGCCTGCCGCTTCTGAAGTTGTGTCCCTCCGTGAGCCCAAGGTTCGACGCCGATAAGTATGAGGGAGCTGAGAAGATGCCCTTCCTTATGCAGTGTGGATTAGTGTTCGATCTACAGCCCTACTCTTATGCCACTGACAAGGCTAGGATAGCCTTTTTTGATTGAGTTGCTGCGTGGTGGCAGCTGGAGTAGGGCTTCAGCCGTTTTGGGAACGACAGGATCCCTGCATGGCTTCATACCAGGGGTTCACGGCCGAGATGAGGAAGCTTCTTCGACCATTCCGTCCGAGGGAGGGACGCAGCTAGGCGTCTGTTTTCTCTTCACCAAGGAACTCGAGCGTGGCCGACTGCGTGATCGAGTTCAAGACGTTGGCTGTGGAGAGAGTGGATGGAACGAGGAGTCTTTGCAAGCGGCCTTTACCAGGGCCTGTCTGGAGCAGCTCAAGGATGAGTTGATCTCCTATCCGGAGCCTAGTGACCTGGACAGCTTGGTAGCCTGTCTATTCGGGTGGATAATCGAGTCCGAGAGCGAAGGAGGGAGAAGCAATGGGGTCCGTCCAATCGATCAGCTTCTCAGTTCCCAGTCCGGGTCGGGTGGTGGACCAGAACACGTCGATCATTCTCCACCACTAAGGATTAGGTGGAGAGGACCTCTCCCGATTCTGAACCCATGCAAGTGAGGGCGGCACGGTTAACCAAGGAGGAGCGTCAACATAGACGTAAGACCAACTGCTGCCTCTACTGTGGTCGCTCGACATTACATCTCCACTTGTTCCCGGCGGTCGTCAAACTGCCCGGCTCGCTAAAGTTGGGAGGACTTTTAGCGAGCCAGTTTCAACCTCTCAGTACCTCTGTCAGACCCCCGCTTCCGGCTACCCGTGAACAGGAATCAGAGCTTAGCGCTTAACGTTTCTATCGATTCAGGTGCCGGCGGAAGCTTTCTTGATGCCGAAGTTGGTGGAACAGCTGGGGCTTTCAAGGAGCAATTGCCGGAAGCCATTGAAGCGACCACTCTGAACGGCAGTAGTCTGGCACGTATCACGATGAGGACTGAACCGGTTAAGAGCTGCGGTTGTCGGGAATCATTCTGAGATGATTTCATTTTTCATTCTGCCGTCTTCCCATGTTCCTCTGGTCCTTGGATACCCCTGGCTGAAGGAACACAATCCACGTTCGATTGGGTGACGGGCAAGGTAACGAGTTGGAGCCTTGATTGTCATGCTAACTGTCTCAAGACTGCCTGCCCCCATTCGGGGTTCCCAGTCAGGTGATTGAGGCTAAACCCCCAGATTTGTCCCTGGTTCCCGAGACATATCACGATTTGGGGGAAGTTTTCAGTAAGCAGAGGGCTCTGTCACTTCCTCCCCACCGACCATATGATTGTGCCATCAACCTGGTTCCTGGAGCTGTCTACCCCAAGGGAAGGTTATACAGTATCTCCCGACCTGAACGTGAGGCGTTGGAGACCTACATCAAGGAGTCCCAGCTGCTGGTCTCGTTCGTCCTCGTCATCACCCCTGGGGCAGGATTCTTCTTTGTGGGAAAGAAGGATGGCTCTCTTCGACCGTGTTATTGATTATCGGGGGTTGAATGACATCAGCGGTCAAGAACAAGTATCCCCTGCCCTTGATGAATTCTGCCTTCGACTCCTTACAGGTGCTACGGTGTTCACTGCAAGCTGGACCTACGCAATGCGATCACCTGGTCCGGATCAGAGAGGGGACGCAGTGGTTGACGGGTTTCAATACAACCGATGGGTCACTCGAGTATCAGGTGATGCCGTTGACTGACCAATGCTCCAGTGGTATTCCAGAGTAGGTGAACGACGTCCTGAGAGATATGATCGGTCTCTTCGTGTTTGTTTACCTGGATGACATTCTGATCTTTCTCGAAGGAACCTTCCACCACGTCCAGCATGTCCGGCAGGTTCTGCAGCGATTGTTGGAGAATTCGCCTGTTCGTGAAGGCAGAAGTGCGAGTTTCACGCCCACACTACATCCTTTCTCGGTACATCATCTCCAGGGGTGAGATTAGGATGGATCAGGAGAAGGTTAGAGCGGTTCTGGAATGGCCCAGCCCGGTACTGAGATTGCAACTCCAGAGATTTTTGGGGTTTGCGAATTTCTACCGCAGATTCATCCGGGATTACAGCCGTGTGGCCGCCTCCATTAACTGCCTTGACTTCCAGTATCAGGACCTTCAAGTGGAATTCGAGGCGGATCGAGCGTTCTGGATTTGAAGAGGCGATTCACCAACGCACCGATTCTCTCTCAACCGGACACGCCCGTCAGTTTGTCGTTGAAGTGGACGCGTCTGATGTGGGGAGTTGGCGCCATCCTGTCGCAGCGATGCTCCACGGACAGTAAACTCCATCCCTGCGCTTACTACTCTCGTCGCCGCCTGCAGAGAGGAATTACGATGTGGGTAACCCGAGCTTCGCGGTGAAACTTGCCTTGGAGGAGTGGCGCCACTGGTTGGAGGGGGCGGAACTAAACACGTTTGTCTGGACTGACCACAAGAATCTTGCTTACGTGCAATCGGCTAAACGTCTCAACTCCCGGTCAGGCCAGGTGGGCGCGTTGTTTTTCGGAGCGATTCAAGTTTGCCCTGACGTTCGACCTGGATCTAAGAACGGCAAAGGCGGACGCCTTTGTCCCGGATGTTCTCCAAGACGGAGGAGAGTTTGGGTCCAAGACCGAGACTATTCTCCCCCGAACTGCGTCGTGGGAGCAGTGATGTGGAAGATTGAGGGGAGGAGGTGCTGGCGGCCCTCGGACTCAGCCCGGTCCGGGCAACGGTCCACCCGGTCGGTTGTTTGTGCCTGAGTCGGTTCGTCCTGCTGTCCTCAAATGGTCCCAGACGCCAGCAAGATGGCTTGTCACCCTGGCGTGGCTCGGACAATGGCGTTTCTTCGCAGACGTTTTGTGGCACTGCCATGGCCGAGGATACTCGGGGTTTTGTTGCTGCCTGTCCATGTGTGTGCGCAGAATAAGAGTACCAATCGGCCCAGCTCTGGACTACTTCACCCCTTCCTATTCCCGCGTCCATGGTCGCATCTGGCCCTGGACTTCGTCCGGGGTTGCCCGCTTCTGAGGGGAACACGGCCGTTCTGACTATCGTGGGACAGATTCAGCAAGTTCGCCCACTTTGTGCCTATTGCCAAGCTTCCCTCTGCCTCGGAGACGTCCGAGATCCTGGTTAGGGAGGTTTTCAGGGTCCACGGTTTGCCCAGTGATATCGTTTCCGACCGTGGCCCTCAGTTTACCTCTGCTGTCTGGAAGTCCTTCTGTGTGGCCATTGGAGCTACAGTCAGTCTCACATCTGGTTTTCACCCCCAATCCAATGGTCAGGCGGAGAGAGCCAACCAGAAGATGGAATCCACGCTACGCTGTCTGAGTCTCTTCCAACCCACCTCCTGGGCCTCTCAGTTGCCTTGGGTTGAGTATGCCCACAATACTCTCCCTACATCTGCCACTGGGATGTCTCCCTTCCAGTGCCTGTATGGCTACCAACCTCCCTGTTCCCTTCTCAGGAGAGGGAGCTATCAGTGCCTTCTGTTCAGGCTCATATTCGTCGTTGCCACGGACCTGGCATCGGGCCAGAAAGGCACTCCTTAGGGGTTCGGATCGGTATCAGCTCCAGGCGAATCGTCGCCGGATCCCCGCTCCCACCTATACCATCGGAGATAGGGTTTGGTTGGCCACACGGATCTTCCGTTACGGACTGAGTCTAGGAAGTTGTTACGGAAGTTCATTGGTCCGTTTGTGGTGGAGAAGGTGATCAATCCGGTGGCAGTTGACCAAACTACCGAGGACGCTCAGAGTCCATTCCACCTTTCATGTCTCTGCCTCGAAGCCTGTCTTCCTCAGTCCCCTGTTGCCTCCTCCGCCTCCTCCTCCTCCTCCTCGGATGATCGGAGGTGGTCCTGCCTACACGGTGCGTCGCATCATGGATTCCAGACGGCGGGGCCGGGGTTTCCAGTTCTCGTGGACTGGGAGGGGTATGGTCCTGAAGAGAGAGTTGGATTCCGCGGCGACAGGTCCTAGATGCCCGACCTCATCAGGGATTTACCCGCCTCCATCCTGGCGCTCGGGAGGTCCGCCCGGTGGCCGTCGGAGGGGGTACTGCAACGATCCCGGGTCTGAGTGGGTCCTGTCTGAGACCAGTGTTTTGGGTTCGTAGGTCTCCTGTTTCCCGAGGTTTGGGGGAACGCTCCGGGGAGCTCTCTGTTTTTCCGCACCGCATCCATCAGCAATCTGCACACCTGGCCCTCTCATCACCTCTTTTAGGTTCTGGCCAAACATCCAGTTCCTGCCGGATCGTTAGCCATGAACAGTAGGTGTTCTGTGTATCAGTTTAGAGTTTCTTGCGTGAGTTTTGTTGTTTTGTACTTTGTTGAGTTTTTTGTGCCTCACCTCGTTTTGTTCCACCTGCAGTCACACTTCCGGAACCTTCACCCCACCTCTGCCTGATGTCCGGGCGGCTGCCGAGCCATCACTGGACCTAGCTGCACCCAACTACCATCCACACCGCCCGCTCTGTCCCTGGATTATCCTGCACCTTGGTTGTATCTAATAAACCCTCACCTTCGTTCAACTCTCCTTGTCCTGGTGCTTCTGGGTTCTGCGGAACGACACATGTCCAGCGGTCAAGGATGAGTTGATGAGCGAGGTGAGGTAAGGGAGAAGGTCTGTAGTCTGTAGATATGACCAATTTTATATATAGAAAATGAATGTAAATGTCAATAACCAATCACAGCCATTCATTCGTTTTGCACATTCAGCAAATCACCAACAGAGGGAGTTCCCTTTGAATTCATTTTCCCATTCACTGTGTTGGTGGTGCTCATAACATGTATGATACTTTCAGAATTAGCAGAGTCCACTCTGGAAATGTATTGTTTCAAACAAAATGTCTTAAAATGAACACAATCAAAAAGGGTACTACATTTAAGGCTACAGGCTACAGACTACAGACTACAGACTACAGACTACAGGCTACAGGCTACAGGCTACAGGCTACAGGCTACAGGCTACAAGCTCCATGCTGCAGGCTACAGGCTACAGGCTACAGGCTACAGGCATACAGTCACTCTTTCTACCAACACGCAACATTTCACCAGGGCATTTGCCAACCAAAAGCATACTGTATCACACAAAACATTATGTTTTTGGAAAGTTCTGTTATAAACATTCACCGCAGTAAAAGATGTTGCTGTCTGTACCTGGTGCCAGAGGGATATCTCAGGTGTCACAGGGCTGATGGATGGGCAGCTCTTAGAGAACACATAGGGGGGCTCTCACACTACCTCACAGCCTGGCTGGAGAGAGGAATGAGAGATGGAGAGAGGGAAGAGAGGTGGAGAGAGGGATGAGAGGTGGAGAGAGGGAAGAGATGTGGAGAGAGGGAAGAGATGTGGAGAGAGGGAAGAGATGTGGAGAGAGGGGTGGGAGGTGGAGAGAGGGAAGAGATGTGAGAGAGGGTGGGAGGTGGAAAAGGGGTGGGAGGTGAGAGAGGGAAGAGAGGTTGAGAGAGGGGTGGGATGTGGAGAGAGGGAGAGATGTGAGAGAGGATGGGAGGTGGAGAGGGTTGGAAAAGAGAGAGGGAAGAGATGTGGGTGAGAGGGGTGGGAGGTGGAGAGAGGAAAAGAGGTTGAGAGAGGGGTGGAGAGAGGGTGGGAGGGTGGAGAGAGAGGGTGGGAGGTGGAGAGAGGGAAGAGAGGTGGAGAGAGGGGTGGGAGGTGGAGAGAAGGAAGAGATGTGGAGAGTGGGAAGAGATATGGAGAAAGGGGTGGGAGGTGGAGAGAGGGTTGAGAGGTGGAGAGAGGGAAGAGATGTGGAGAGAGGGAAGAGATGTGGAGAGAGGGAAGAGATGTGGAGAGAGGGTTGGGAGGTGGAGAGAGGGAAGAGATGTGGAGAGAGGTGTGGGAGGTGGAGAGAGGGAAGAGAGGTGGAGAGAGGGACAGACGTGGAGAGAGGGTTGGGAGATGGAGTGAGGGAAGAGAAGTGGAGAGAGAGTGGTGGGAGGTAGAGAGGGAAGAGAGGTGGAGAGAGGGGTGGAGGTTGAGAGAGGGGAGAGAGGTGGAGAGGGTGGGAGGTGGAGAGGGAAGAGAGGTGGAGGGGGTGGTGGAGAGAGGGAAGAGGAGGGAGAGGGTGGGAGGTGGAGAGAGGGGTGGGAGGTAGAGAGGGGTGGGTGGTGGAGAGTGGGAAGATAGGTGGAGAAAGGGGTGGGAGGTGAAGAGAGGTGTGGGAGGTGGAGAGAGAGGTGGGAGGTGGAGAGAGGGAAGAGATGTGCTTAGGTGTGTTGTAAACACTCACCGCAGTAAAGGGTGTTGCTGTCTGTACCTGGTGCCGGAGGGATGTCTCAGGTGTCACAGGGCTGAAGGATGGGCAGCTGTTAGAGAACACATAGGGGGGCTCTCACACTACCTCACAGCCTGGCTGGAGAGAGGGATGAGAGATGGAGAGAAGGAAGAGAGGTGGAGAGAGGGAAGAGAGGTGGAGAGAGGGAAGAGATGTGGAGAGAGGGATGAGAGGTGGAGAGAGGGAAGAGAAGTGGAGAGAGGGAAGAGATGTGGAGAGAGGGAAGAGATGTGGAGAGAGGGAAGATATGTGGAGAGAGGGATGAGAGGTGGAGAGAGGGAATATATATTGGAGAGAGGGAAGAGATGTGGAGAGAGTAGGTGGGAGGTGGGAGAGAGGGATGAGGTGAGAGAGGGAAGCCAATAGAGACAGGGAATACATGTGGAGAGAGGTGGGAGGTAGAGAGGATGGGAGGTGGAGAGAGGGAAGTGAGACAGGGAAGAGATTGGATAGAGGGTGGAGGTCGGAGAGAGGGGAAGAGAGGTGGAGAGAGGGGTGGGAGGTGGAGAGAGGGAAGAGAGGTGGAGAGAGGAAGAGAGGTTGAGAGGGAAGAGAGGTTGAGAGAGGGAAGAGAGATGGATAGAGGGTGGGAGGTGGGAGAGGGTGGGAGGTGGAGAGAGGGAAGAGAGGTGGAGAGAGGGGTGGGAGGTGGAAAGAGGTGGGAGGAGGAGAGAGGGGAAGAGGTGGAGAGGGTAGAGAGGTTGAGAGAGTGAAGAGAGGTTGAGAGAGGAGTGGGAGGTGGAAAGAGTGGTGGGAGGTGGAGAAGAGGGAAGAGAGGTGAGAGGAGAGACATAGGAGAGAGTGGGAGGGTAGAGTAGAGGAAGAGAGGTGGGAGGTGGAGAGAGGGGTGGGAGGTGGATGAGAGGTAGAGAGAGGGAAGATATGTGGAGAGAGGGAATAGATGTGGAGAGAGTGGTGGGAGGTGGAGAGAGGGAAGAGAGGTTGAGATATGGTAGAGAGGTTGAGAGAGGGAAGAGATGTGGTGAGAGGGAAGAGATGTGGAGAGAGGGATGAGATGTGGAGAGAGGGAAGAGAGGTGGAGAGAGGGATGAGAGGTGGAGAGAGGGAAGATATGTGGATAGAGGGAATAGATGTGGACAGAGTGGTGGGAGGTGGAGAGAGGGATGGGAGGTGGAGAGAGGGAAGTGAAGTGGAGACAGGGAAGATATGTGGAGAGAGGGGTGGGAGGTGGAGAGAGGGATGGGAGGTGGAGAGAGGGAAGCGATGTGGAGACAGGGAAGATATGTGGAGAGAGAGGTGGGAGGTGAAGAGAGGGATGGGATTGGTGAGAGGGAAGGGATGGAGACAGGAATAGATGTAAGGAGGTGGGAGGTGAGAGTGGGAGGTGGAGAGAGGAAGGATGTAGAGGAAGAGATGTGGAGAGATGGAAGAGATGTGGAGAGAGGGTTGGGAGGTGGAGAGAGGGAAGAGATGTGCAGAGAGGTGTGGGAGGTGAAGAGAGGGATGAGAGGTGGAGAGAGATTGAGAGACGTGGAGAGAGGGGGGTGGAGGTAGAGAGGGGAAGAGAAGTGAGAGAGAGTGGGAGGTGGAGAGAGGGTAGGAGGTGGGATTTGAGAGGGGGGGAGTTGAGAGAGGGGTGGGAGGTGGAGAGGAAGAGAGGTGAGAGAGGGGTGGGTGGTGGAGAGAGGGAAGAGAGGTGGAGAGAGGTGGGAGGTGGAGAGAGGGGTGGGAGGAGGAGAAGAGAGGTGGAGAGAGGGGTGGGAGGTCAGAGAGAGTGGGTTGTAGAAAGAAAGGAAGAAGAGAAAGTGGAAGAGGAAGAGATGTAGAGAGAAGAAGAATGTAGAACAAAGGAAGAAATGTAGAAGAAGAGGTGGAGTGGGAAGCCCAGTGGAAGTGGAGAAAGAAGGAAAAAATTAAGAAGAGGAAGAGAACAGAGAAGAGAAGAATTAGGAAGGTGAAAGGAAAAGAAGAAATGGAGAAAAGAAAAAGGTCGAGAAAGTGGAGAAGAGAAAGAAGAAGGTGGGAGAGTGGAAGAGAGTGGGAGGTGGATAGAGAAGGTTAGAGAGAGAAAGGAAAAGAAGGAATGTGAAGAAAGGAGAAAAGAGAATGTGAAAGGATAAAAGAGGTAGAAAGAAGAAAATTGAAGAAAGGATAGAAGAGGTAGAAGAAAAGAAAAGGTATGAAATGGGAATAGATGTAAGAAGAGTAGTGGAAAGTGAAAAGAAAGGATAGGAGTGAGAAAAGTAATGTAGAACAAAGGAAAAAGATGTAAGAAGAAAAGTGGAAATTAGAAGAAGGATAGGAGAGTCGAAAAAGGAAGCAAATGTAGAACAAGAAGAATGTCAGAAAGAAAGTGGGAGAGAGTGAAGAGATGGAGAGATGGAAAGAGGAAAAGGAATGTAGAACATGGAAAGATATGGAGAGAAAGTGGGAGTGCAGAAAGTTCTAGGAGGTGGAGAGAGGAAGGGATGTGGAGACAGGAAGAGATGTGGAAGAGGTGGGAGGAGTGGAGAAGAGGGTGGGAGGTGGGAAAGGAAAGAGTTAGAAGGAAAGGTTGAAGATAGAAGAAATTAGAGAAGGAGTGGAAGTGGAAAGAGGAAAAGAAGGTGGAAGAGAAATTAGGAAGTGGAAGAAGGAAAGTGGAAAATTAGGAAAGTGGAAGATCAGAAGGTGGAAAAAAGGAAAAAGTTAAGAGAGAAGAAGGTTAGAAAGAAGGAAAGATAGAAAGTGGGAAACTAGAAGAAAGGAAAAGAAAGTGGAGAAAGTGGGATAATAGAGAAGAGTCGGAAAGTGGAAGAAGGAAAAATTAGGGAAAATTAGAAAAAAGAAAGTCGAGTTAGAGAAAGGAAAGAAGTGGAGAGAAGGAGTAGAAGAGGTTGAAAGAGAAGGAGTTAGAGAAAGGAGTAGAAATTAGAAAAAAGAGGATGGGAGAGTGGAAAAGGAAGAAAATTAGAAGAGAGAAACATTAGAAGAAAAGTGGGAAGAGTGGAAGAAAGAGAAGAAAGATGGGAAGAAGAAGAGGTGGGAGAGTGGAAGGAAGAAGAGTGGGAAGTGGAAGAGGAAAGGAAAGTGGATAGAAGAAGAGTGAAGAAGAGAAAGATATATGAAGAAAGGAGAGCAAATGAAAAAGTAGTGAGGAGTGGAGAAGGAAAGTGGAAAGGTAGAAAAGTTGAGAGGGCGAGATGTGGAAGGAAGGATAGAAAGTGCACGAAGAAAGATAGAAAATTATTAGGAAGGAAAGTGGGAGGTGGGAAGAGGAAAAGAGAAGGGAAAGGGAGTGGGGAAAGTGGAAAAGAAAAGAAGAAGAGAAAGTGGAGAAGAGGAGTGGGAAGGTAGAAGGAAAAGAAAGTTAGAAGAAAAATTAGGAAGTGGAAGAAAGGAAAAGAAAATTAGAAAAGAAATTAGGAAGTGGAGGAAGGAAAAGAAAGTGAAGGAGTAGGAAGTGGAGAAAGAAAGGAAAAATTAGAAGAAAGTGGTAAGTAGAAAAGAAAGGTGAAAGAAGGAAAGATCTATGAAGTGGAAAGTGGAAGAAGGAAGAAAGTTGATTGAAGTCGGAGAGTGGAAGAGGAAGAAAGTTAGAATAAGGAAAAGAAAGTGGAAGAAAGGAAAAAGAATGTAAGAAAAAGGAAAAAGTGAATAGTGTAGGAGGTGAGAAGGAAAGAAAGTGGAAAGGGATTGAGAGAGTGAAAAGGAGAAGGTTAGAAAGTGGGAAAAGTGGAAATAGGAAGTGGAAGAAGGGAGTGGGAGGAGTGGAAGAGAAAAAGAGAGTCGAAAAAAAGTGTAAAGTCTGAAAATTAGGAAGTCGAAAAAGCAATGTAAGAACAAAGGAAATGTGGAAGGAGTGGGAAGTGGAGAAAGGATCGGAAAAGTAGAGGAAAGGAAAAAGTGAAGAAAGTGGGAGTTAGGAAAGGGGGAAAGAAGAAGAGTTGAGAAGAGAGTGAAAGTAGAGAAGGAAGAAGAAAGTGGAATAAAAATTAGGAAGTGGAGAAAGGAGTGAAAGTCGAAGAAGCAGTAGCAGAGGTGAAAGGAAAGATGTAGAAGTGGAGAGAGTGAAGGATAGAGTGGAGAGAAAGGAAAAGGATATAGAACAAGGAAGAATGTAGAAGAAGGTGAGAGTGGAGAAAAGTTGTAGGAGAGTGGCAGAAGAAAAGGAAAAGGATGTAGAGCAAGAAGAATGTGAAAAGGTAGGAAAGTGGAAAGGAAAGTGGAAGAAAAAAGGAAAGTTGGAAAGGAAAGAAAAGGAGAGAGTTAAGAGGGAAAAAGTTAGGAAAGAAAGGAAAAAAGAAAGAAAAGTAGAAAAGAAAGTCTAGGAAATGGAAAGAGAAAAGAGTGAAAGGAGTGGAAAGTGGAGAAAGGGAAAGAAAAGGTGGAAAGTGGGAAGTGGAAAGAAGAAGAAAAGTGGAGAGAGAGAAGAAGAGAAAGATATTAGGAAGAAGAAGAAAGTTAAGAAAAGAGGAAAGATAGAAGAAAGTGGGAAGTGAAAGGAAAAGTGTTGAGAAGAAGAGAGTGGGATGTGGAAGAAGAGGTGGGAAGTGGAAGAAGGAAAAGATGTAGAGAAAATTAGTCAGAGAAAAAATTAGAGAGTGGAAAGTCGGGAAGTAGAAAAGAAGAAAGAAAGTGAAAAAAAAAGTCAGAGAAGTGGAGAAAAGTAAAAGAAAGTCAGAAGAAAGGTGGAAGAGGAGTGGGAAGAAAGGAAGTGTGGAGAGAAGAAAGTGGGAGAAGTCGAAAGTGGGAAAAAAGTGGAGAAGAAGAGAAAATATAAGAAGAAGGGAGTTTAAAGGTAGAAGAAGAAGAAAGTTGAATTAAAGGTAGTGAAGAAAAAGGAAAAAAAGAAGGTTAGAATCAAGGAAAAGAAAATTTGAAGAAGAAGATGTGAAGGAGAGAAGGAAAAGAAGTGTAAGAGAATAGTGTGGGAAAGTGGAAGAAAAGAGGAGTGGAAGAGGAGTGGGAGAAGTGAAGAAGGAAAAAGAAGGGATTAGAAGGAAAGAGTTGGGGAGAGAGTGGAGAAAAGGGAATAAGTGGAGAAGAAGGAGTCGAGAGGTTGAAAGAGAGAAGAAAGTGGAAAGGAGTGTAAGGAGTTGGAAGGGAGTGGGAGAATCGAAAAGCAGTGTAGAACAAAGGAAAAGAATTGTTAGAAAGGTCGAAGAAAAGTGAAAGGATAAGTGGAAGAAGGAAGAAAGTCGAAAAAAGTGAAATTAGAAAAAGAGAAAAGAAAGTTAGAAAAGTGGAAAGTAGAAAGGAAAAAAAGAAAGTGGAAGTCGGGAAAGTGGAAAAGAAGGTGAAATCAAGAAAAGCGATGTAGAACAAAGGAAAGATATGGAAAAGAAAAGGAGTGGGAAGTGGAGGAAGAAAGGATAGGAAGAGTGGAAAAAGAAAGGAAAGGATGCTAGAGAACAAGAAAAGATGTAGAAGAAAGGAGTGGGAAGTGGAGAAGAGTGTAGGAGTGGAAGGAGAAGGATATGAACAAGGAAAAAAGATTGAAGAGAAGAGGAGTGGGAAAGTGGAGAAAGAAGGAAGGAAGAGTGGAAGAAAAGAAAGTTAAAGAGGGAGAAGAAAGTTAGAAGAAAGGAAAAAGTCGAAGAAATTAAGTGAAAAGAAGAGAAAAGTGGAAGAAAAGAGTGGGGAGGAGGAAATTAGAGAAAGAGAAAAAAATTAATAAAAATTAGGAAGAAGTAAGAAGAAAAGGAAAAAAAGTAGAAGGAAGAATGTTAGAAGAAAGAAAGGGAAAGTTAGAAAGAGAGAAAAGATAAGAAAGTGAAAGTAGAGAAAAAGAAAGAAAGTGAAAGAAAAGAAGTGAATGATAGAAGAAAGAGTGAGAGAGTGGAAGAAAAGGGAAGATGTAGAAAATTAGGAGAGTGGAAAGTGGAAGTGAAGAAGAAAGTTGAAGAAGAAGAAAAGGTTGAAGAAAGGAAAAGAGTGGAGAAAATTAGGAAAGTGGAAGAAGAGAAAAGGTGGAGAAGAGAGTCGTGAGAGTGGAGGAGAGAGAGGAAGAGGAAGGTGGAGAAAATTAGGAGGTGAAGAAGAGAAGAGAAGAGTGGAAGAGGAAGAAGAAGAGTTAGAAGGAAAGATAAGAAAATTAGGAAGTGGAAAGGAAGAAAATTAGAGAAGAAAGGAGTGGGATGTGGAAGATGGAGGAGAAGTGGAGAAGAAAAGGAAAAAAGGTGAAGTGAAAAGAGTGAGAGGAGGAAGAAAGAGTAGAAAGTTGAAGAAAAGGTTAAGAAAGTAGTGGGAGTGGAAGAAGGATAGGAGAAATTAGAGAAAGGAAGAAGAAAGAGTGAAGAAAGGATAAGTGGAGAAGAAAGGAAGAAGTGGAGAAAGGAGAACATGGAAAGTCGGAAGTGGAAGAAGGAAAAAAATGTGGAAAAGTCGAGAGGTAGAAGAAGGAGTCGAGAGAGTGGAAGAGAATTAGGAAGTGGAGAAAGGAAAGAAGAGGTGGAAAAAAAAGAGGGTGGGGAGAGTGGAAGAAGTAGAAAAGTGGAAGGGGGAGTGAGAAAGTAGAAAAGGAAAAGTAGAAAGAAAGTCGCACAAAGTCAAGTGAGAAAAAAGAAAGAAAAGTGAAAAAGAAAGATATATAGAAAAGGTTAAAAAGTGAAGAAGAAAAAGTTAATTAAAAGTCGGAAAGTGAAAAGAAAAGAAAAAAAAAAGAGAGTTAGAATAAAGGAAAAAAAGAAGATGGAAGAAAGAAGAAAGATAGAGAAAAGAAGAAGAGTGTGGAAATGGAGTGTAGGAAGTGAAAGAAAGGAAAAGGTAGAAGAGAATTAGAAGTGAAAAGAAAAAGTTAGAAAGTAGGGGAAAGTGGAAAGAATAGAAAGTAGAGAAAAGAGAGTGGAAGTGAAGAAAGAAGAGAAAAAGAAAAGTGAAAAAAGAAATTGAAAGTGAAGAAAGTGAAAATCAAGAAAAGCAATGGGAGCAAAGGAAAAAGATATGAAGAAAAGAAAGGAGTGGAAGGTAGAAGAAAAGAGATAGAAGTGGAGAAGAAAGGAAAAGAAATTAAGAAAGGAGTGGAAGTTAAAGAGAAGAGAAAAGAGAAAGTTAGAAGAAGAAATTAGAAATGAAAAGGGAAAAGAGAGTGGAAAAGTAGGAAAGTGGAAGAAGAGGTGAGAGGAGTCGAAGAGAGAAGCAGATGTAGAACAAGGAAGAATGTGGAAAGTGAAGTGAAAGATCGGAAGTGGAAGAAGGATGTAGAACAAAGGGAAAGAATGTAGAAGAGTGAGAGGTAGAAGAGAGGTATGGAAGAGTGGAGAAGAAAGGAAGGATGTAGAACAGAAAGAATGTAGAGAAAGTGGGAAGGAGTGGAGAAAGAGGAAAGGAGAAAGTGGAGAGAAAAAGAAAAAGTTAAGAAGAAGAAGAAAGTTGAAGAAGGAAAAAGAGAAAAATTAGAAGAAAAAATTAGGAATTAGAAGAGAAGGAAAAGAAAATGTAGAAGAGAAAATTAAATTAGAGAAAGAGAAGAAAGTGGAAAGAAAAGTGGAAGTGAAAGAAAAGGAAAGAAAGTGAAGGAAAAGATATTAGAAAGAGAAGAATTGAAGAAAGGAAAAATGAAAGTGAGAGAGTGGAAAAAGAAAGGAAAAAGTAGAAAAGTAAGGATAATAAGAAGAAGAAGGTAGGAAGTGGAAAAGGAGAGAAAGATATGGAGAAAGAGAAATTAGAGTGGAAATTAAGTTGGAAGAGGAAAAGAGGAGTTAGAGAAAGAGAAGAAGAGGTTAGAAGAAGGAAGAAGGTGGAGAAGGGAAGAGTGGAAGGTAGAAAGGAAAAGAAGTGGAAGGAAGGAGTGGAAAAGTCAGAAAAGGAAAGGAAAAGTGGAAGTGGGAGGAGTGAAAAAGGAAAAATATAGAGAAGAAGGAAAGGTTAAGAAGAAGAGAAAGATAGAGAAGAAATTAGAAGTGAAGAAAGGAAAAGAAGTGGAGAAATTAGGATGTGGAAGGGAGTGGGAGGTAGGAAGAGGGAAAGGAGGTGGGGAGTGGAAAAAAAGAGAATTAGGAAGTAGGAAAGGATTAGAAGAAGAAGAAGAAGAGTTAGAAAGTAGTGGGAGAGTCAGAAAAAAAGAAAGGATGAAGTGGAAGGAAAGGGTGGGAGAGAGAGGATAGGAGGTGGAGAAGAAGAAGAAAAGAAAGTCAGAAGAAAGAGGAACATGGAAGAAAATTGGAAGGTAGAAAGGAAAAGTAGAAGAGGTGAGTGGAAAGGAAAAGTGGGAAAGTGGAAAGAGGAGTGGAAGTGGATGAGTAGAAAAGGAAAATATATGAGGAATAAATATAAAATGGTCGAGAGAGTAGAAAAGGAAAAGTGAACAAAGTGTAATAAAATTAAGAAGAAATATGAAAGAAAGAGATAGAAGAGTAGAAAGGAAAGATAAAGAAATTAAGAAAAGAAAAGTGAAAAGTAGAAAGAAAAGAAGAAAATTAGAAAAGAAAGGATGGAAATTAGAAGAAGGAAAAGAGAATTAGAAGATAAGTGGGAAAAGTGGAAAAGAAGGGAAAGAAAAGAAAAGGGATTAGAAGGAGTGGAAAGTAGAGAAGAAGGAAAAGAGTTAGTAAAAATCGAGAGTGGAAAAGGGAAAAAAGTGTCGGGAACAGTAGAAAAATGGAGAGAAGGTCGGAGAAAAGTGGAAAGTGTAGGAAAGTGGAGAGAAAGGAAAAGAGGATGTAGAAACAAAGGGGAAGAATGTAGAGAAGAGAAAGTGGGGAGAAGTGGAAGAGAAGAGGTGAGGAGAGTGGAGAAGGAAAAGAAAGAGTTAGAAGAAAGGAAAAAAGTTAGAAAGAAGGGAAAAAAAAGAAAGGTGGAGAAGGAGTGGGAAAGTGGAGAAGGAAAGAAGAAGTGGAAAGGAGTCGAAGTGAAAAAGAAGAAAAGTGAAGAATTAGGAAGATGGAAGGAAGGAAAGAAAGTGAAAAGAAAGGAAAAAGAAAGTTAGAAGAAAGGAAAAGAAGATAAGAAAGTGGAAAGTAAAGTAAAGAAAAGGTAGAAAGTGAGATGTAGGAGAAGAAGGGTGAAATTAGAAGGAGTAAGAAAAGGTTAGAAGAGGAAAAGAAGAGGTTAAGGAAGAAGAGTGGGAGGTGGAAAAAAAGGGAATGAAAATTAGAGAAGAGAAATTAAGTAGAAAGAAGAGAAAGAAAGTGGAAAAAAGGGAGTGTAAAGAATTACAGAAGAGTGGAAAGGTCAGAGAAACGATGTAGAACAAAGGAAAGAAAAGGTTGAAAAGGAAAGAAGATAGAAAATTAGGAAAGTGAAAGAGGAAGAGAGAGAGTGGAAGAAGAAGAAAGTTGAAAGGAAAGAAAGAAAGTTAGAAAAGAAGGAAGAAAGTCAAGAGAAGAAAATTTAGGAAGTGGATAGGAAAAAAGGAAATTAGAAGAGAATTAGGAAGAGTGGAAAGGAAGAAAGTGAGAAAAGAGAATTGGAGGGGAGGAGGAGTGGAGGAAGAGGAAAAGAAGTGGAAAGAGGAAGAATGTAAAAGAAGAAGGAAAAGAAAGGTTAAGAAGAAGGAAAAGAAGATGGAGAAAATTAGGAAGTGGAGAAAGGAAGGAAATTAGAAAGTGAGATAGTGAAAGAGTCGGGGAAAGTGGAAAGGAAAGAATGTAGAAGAAGAAATTAGGGGAGAATTAGGAAGGAAAGTGGAGAGCCAGAAAGTGGAGAAAGTGGAGAAAGGGGAAAAGAAGAAAGTGGGAGAAAGAGTGGGGAAGTGGAGAAGAGTAGAAAAGAGAAAATTAGGAAGAAGAGTGGGAAAGTGGAGAGAAAAGGAAAAGAAGTGGAGAAAGTGGGAAGGTCGAGTGGAAAAAGTGGAAGAAGGAAGATATGTGGAGAAGAAGGGATTTAAGTGGAAAGGAAAAAGAGTTGATTAAAGTCGGAGAGTGGAGAAAAGAGGAAAGAAAGGTTTAGAATAAAAGGAGAAGGAAGGTAGAAGGAAAGATGTAGAAGGAAAGGGAAAAAGAGGTGCTGAAGAATGGTGTAGGGAGAGTGGGAAGAGGAAGAAGTGGAGAAGAGGAGTGGGAAGTGAGAGAGAAGGAAAAAGAGAGGTTGAGAGAGAATTAGGAGGAGTGGGAGAGAGAAGGGAATAGAAATTAGAAGAGAATTGGAGGAGAGTGGAGAGAGAAAAGAAAGTGGAAAAGGAGTGTAAGTGGAGAAGAGAAGAGTGGGAGGAGAATCGGAAAAGCAATGTAGAACAAGAAAGATAATGAAAAGAAGTGGAAAGTGGAGAAAGAAGGATAAAAGTAGAAGAAAGGAAAAGAAAGAAAGTGGAAAGTGGGAGATTAGAAGAAAGGAAAAGAAAGGATTGAAGAAGAGTGAGAAGTAGAAAGGAAAAGTGAAAGAAATGAAATTAAGAAAGAAAGTGAGAGAATCGCGAAGAAGCAATGTAGAACAAAGGAAAAGATATAGAGAAGGAGTGGGAAATTAAGAGAAGGATGGAAAGTGGAGAAAGGAAAAGGATGTAGAACAAAGGAGAAAGATGTAGAGAAGAAGAAGAGTGGGAGAGTGGAAAGAGTGTGGGAAGGTAGAAAGAGAAAAGGATGTAGAACAGGAAAGATGGAAAGGAGTGAGAGAGTGGGAGAAAGGAAGGAAAATTAGAAGAAGAAAAAAGAAAGAAGGTGTAAGGAAAAGGGATTAGAGAAGAAGAGAAAAAAAAGAAAAGGAAGTCAGAGAGAAAAGAAAGAGTCGGAAGTAGAAGAAAGAAAGGAAAAAGAAGGTAGAAGAAGAGGTCGGAAGTGGAAGAAGGAAAAGAAAGTGGAGAAGGTGGAGAGTGGAGAAAGGAAAAGAGAGAGTGGAAAGGGAAGAATGTTAGGAAGAAGGAAGAGAAGAGTTAGAAGAAAGAGAGAAAAGAAAGAGATAGAAAAGTGGAGAAGTCAGAAGGAAAAGAAATTAGAAAAGTCGGATGTAGAAGAGGAGTGGGAGAAGTGGAAGAGGAAAGATGTGGAAGAGAAATTCGAGTGGAAGAGAATTAGAGTGGAGAAGGAAGAAAGTTAGAAAGAGGAAAAGAAGAGTTAAGAAAGAAAATTAAGAAGAAGAAGAGAATTAGGAAAGTGGAAAGAAGGAAAAGAGAAGGTGGAAGAGGAGTGGGGAGAGTGGAAAGGAAAAGAAGGTAGAAAAAGTCAGAGAGTGAAAAGAAGAAGAGAGAGAAAAAATTGAAAAGGAAAAAGGTTGAGAAGGGAAAAGATGGGAAAATTAAGTGGAAAGGAAAGAGAAAGGAGTGGAAGAAGGAGTGGGGATATGGAAGAAGAAATTAGGAGAGTGGAAGAGGAAGAAAGTGGGAGGAGGAGGTGGAAGAAGGTGGGAGGAGGAGAAGTAGAAGGATTAGAAGAAGGAAAGAAAGGAGTTAGAAAGTAGTGGAGAGAGTGGAAAAAGGATCGGAGAGTGGAGAGAAAGAGGAAGAAGGTGGAGAAGAGAGGATCGAGTGGAGAAGAGAGAAGAAGGTGGAAGAAAGGAGGAACATGGAGAAAGAGAGGTAGGAGAGTGGAAGGAAAAAAGAAATAGAGAAAGTGAAAGTGGAAAAGGAAAAAGTGGGAAAGTAGAAGAAGAAAGTGGAAAAGTAGATGAAGTAAAGAAAAGAAGAAAAATATAGAAAAGAATAAATGTAGAAGAAGTAGTGGAGAGTGAAGAAAGGAAAAGGTAGACAAGTGTAAAGGGGAGATTAGAAAGAAGGAAAAGATAGAAAGAGATAGAAAAAAGTGAAAGAAGAGATAAGAAAATTAGAAGGAAAGAAATTAGGAAGTAGAAAGAAGAAAAAGAAAGTGAAAAGAAAGTGGAAAGTAGAAGAGAAAGGAAAGTCAGAAAAGAGAAAAGATATTAGAAGAAAGGAAAAAGTTAGAAGAAAGGAAAGAAAGATAGAAGAGGTAGGGAGAGTGGAAGAAGAGAAAAGAAAGTGAAAGAAAGTAGGATGAGTGAAAGGTAGGGGAGAGTGGAGAGAAGAAAGGAAAAGATGGAAGGAGTGGAGGGAGTGGAAAGTGGGGAGGTGGAGAGAAGGAGTGGGGAAAGTGGAAGAGGAAGAAGAAGTGGAAAAGAAATTAGGAAGTGGAAGAGTAAAGAGTGGGAAAGAGTGGGGAAGTGGAAGGAAAAGAGAGTGGAAGGAGTGGGAGGGAGTCAGAGTCGGAAGAAGAGGTGGAGAAGAAGGAAAGATATAAAGGGGTTTAAGTGGAAAGAAAGGAAAAGGAAATTGATTAAGTGAGAGGTAGAGAAAGAAGGAAAAGAAGAAAGTTAGAATAAAGGAAAAGTGGAGAAAGGAAAAAGAATGTAGAAGAAAGGAAAAAGAGAATATAGAATAGTGCTTAAGAAATTAGAAGAAAGGAAAGAAAAGAGTGGAAAGAAGGAGTGGGAAGTGAAAAAAGAAAGGAAAAAGAAAGTTAGAAAAGAGGAGTGGGAAGTGGAGAGAAGAAGGGAATAAAAGTGGAAAGAGAAGTGGGAAGTGGAAAGAGAAAAGAAAATTAGAAAAAAGTGTAAGAAATTAAGAAGAAAGTGGGGAAGTGAAAGAGAAGCAGTATAGAACAAAGGAAAGAATGTAAGAAAAGAAAGGTAGAAAGTAGAAAACAATACATGCTT